>NC_080571.1:162421657-162721657 GCF_030247185.1 Malaya genurostris | reverse complement strand
GCCGGAATGATGTGTTGCAGAATAGGAGTCGTTTGGTTGTTTCGTGCGGTATATCCGATGTCATTTGATCCATTGTCACCGTGAATAGGAATGAAGGGTCTGCTAGCGGTTGAAGTGCAAGCATTTCCAAACGAGGCGGTGGTGTTCGTAGTACCAGCTGGTTGGATGTAATTCGTAGTAGTTACAGTAATAGCAGTGGTAGTGGATTGATGTTGATTCGCAGTGATTACAGGTGTCATAGTGGCGGTCGGAAGTGGCAAAAAATTTGGTCTATTTGAGTGGGTTGTTGGGAGTACTGGTGGCAGTGTTGAAGAAGTCAGCGGTGGGCAAGGAGCGGTACTGGTATTGCAGATATTGGTGGTTGCAGTAAGTGGTGGGGATGGAGGAACAGTGCCGATGTCTACGGTGCTAGTGGCGATATCTATTGGCATAAGTTCATCAGCAGCAATAGTAGTTGGAATATCGGTCTCGATAGTTTCTGAAACAAGCGGAACTATAATGTTTGAAATAGAATCATTAAATACTGGAACGTCGACTTTCTGGATCTTGTCCGGTTGTGCAAGGGAGGGTCGGCCTGTGCTGCTTGTACGAGGTCGCTTGTTTTTGTCGTCGAGTATCGATTCAAATAGGTTGGTCAGATTAAGTTGTAAATCGTCAAGACGTTTAAGAAACGGAGCGCTATCGTTGATAGAACGTTCGGAACCAACTTGATCACGCAGCGCAAAACGGTGATTGTCACAGGGTCTTGCATAAGAATTAGAATACATGCGACAAAAAACTTGCATAGTATCCGTTAGTGTACTAATCAACTTCAGGGCAGAAGTAGTACGTTGAAGTATCAGCTGCATAGTTTCATCTGCATTCCTCATTGACGATTCCCGGCATTGTGAACATAACCAATAAACTCCAGGAGAATCACGAATGGTTTTTACGAGTGAGTTGTTTACATCGACGCACTTCACGTGAAAGCTTTTGCAACAGTAACGGCAAACTATTTAGGCTCCTCGCGAACCAGAAGAACCAAAACAAATACTAGCATCACATTTGCTTCTAGTCATTTTAATGAGCGGCAATCAAATGTCAAATGCGTGAGTGATTTGGGAGTAGACGTGAGTTGAATGGTATATGACACTATTTTGCATAAGAACGCAGGTTCGAGTCCTGTCTCTGAGCGTATCTTTTTCCAATAAATCATCTTTTCTGTTAGTTTTTCATTCATATGGCTTCTCCAATATATGTTTCCGCTCAGTCATTGCAAAAATTGAACTTAGTTATAGCGGCTTTACGTCAAACCAACTAAAATTAATAAATCGTTAAAAACAATTGCGTTTTGATTTTCCCTAACAATCTGCTTCTGGTAGGAAAGGGCAGACTATCAATACAACCTTCGTAGGGGTCTGTCGCTGACGATGTCCAGCCAGCGATTGGCACCTTTAAAGAACGACTGGCACCATTAACTCTCCAATATATGTTTCCGCTCAGTCATTGGAAAATAATGTTTACACAAATTTCATCTTAAAAAATTGACAACAAATCATTCAGACCCACAATAGGATTATTTGTTAAAGCAGATTATATGATTGATATTCCATCACCAGAATATTTGGGAAATATGACACAAAATCATAGAAGTACTCTAGAAAATGTATATCTACAAAACCAGTCATTGAAATGGCACCTACAACTTTTTGGATCACTCAGTATTTCTGGCATTGTATTGACATCTATAATATTCATTACAATTATTGCAAAATATTGTGATTCAATGAAAGTTAAACTAAAAATTAACATCAATGAACAAAAATATCTAACAGCTCCACCACCAGATGAAATTCAAGAAAATAACTCAATTCCGGAAATAAAATCACCATCACCTTTTCAGATGTTTCACCAGAAAGAATCATTGAAATTCAAAAATTTTTAAATATGCCAACACAGGAACGCTGTTTGAGACTTTGAGGACAAAGTCTTTTCAAGAAGGAAAGAGTTAAATAATTATCAACTTAGGAATCCAACAACAACAATTAAGAAACATAGGCAAACGGTACAAGAATTCAAAATATCAACATAACTTCATGAGAATCTAACCGACAATCTAAACAATAACATTAGTTGGTGGGAATAACAACAACCTGGAGCTTGAACCCCTGGAGCAGTTTTCCAACGGAATCAGTCTAGATTTAACCATTGTAGCAAATAGTCATAAGTAGTTATAAGTTAGCGATAGTAATAAAATTGATTTTTTAAAGTAATTTAGAGTAGTAAAATTATTAACTTGAATAAGCAATAATCGTGCAGAACTCGAATCTACTAATACATTCTTCGTTACTGGTATACATCGTGCATGTTCGTTTTATACATTCGTTTGTCATTCGTTCATTTACTTTACTCCTCGAATTGGTTCGAATAACGTCACTGCGATGATCGTTGGATTCCATTCTTCACGAAGCATTCTTCGTCTAATAAATTCATCATATCTCGTGAGGTAGCAGTAATGGGGGAGTGCTGGGATATTGTTCAACACACACACATATGACTATGGTACTAATACAGAGGAAAACGTCTTAATTTGCTTGTTTCAACGACAGCACGAACAATCATCGCGAATTAGGTTTTGATGATGATCGCAGCATGAATATTCGTTCCACATTCGCGTTACGTCCTTCGGGGGCTTGTTCAATACGAATATAAACTGTGTAGAAAAGGCCTTCGTGCCAGCAGCGATGCAACATCGGCTTCGTTCGCTCCCGAAAATACGAACAAGTCCGAATATCAGAACGATTATCGAACAAAGACGAAGGAAAGAAAACGATGATTGATGACGTTCGTTACATTTTCGATATTCGAGCTACATTACTTAATAATTCTTTGAATAACATTTAGAGCCTGATTTTGTATAATGTTGTTCAACGTTGTCCACTTTTCATTTTTTTCCTCCAATGCAAACGACCACAAGCTGTATGACGCAATCTGTTCCCAACCGCTCTCATTTCTTGGATACTTCTAATTCAACTGTGTTTTTCGACACATCCATGAGAGAAGAGATTCGGATCGCGCCCTCAAGTGGCCCCTAATATTTTTAACTTTTTTTTATTAATACAAAAAATAGATATAGAAGGTATAGAAAAACTTTAGAAAAATTTTCCGAAACCCGGAGAGCCGAATGTCACATACGATTCAGCTCGACGAACTGAGCAAATGTCCGTGTTTGTGTATGTGTGTATGTCTGTATGTGTGTTGTCAACTAAGAGGTCAAAATCTCAGAGATGGATGGACCGATTGTGATCAAACTAGTAGCAAATGAACGGTCTCCCCATCACCCTGAACGCTATTGAATGGTTTTGAGATCGGATGTTTACTTTTTGAGTTATACGAAGTTTTATGTCAAAATTTTTAGTTTTTTGACAGTATCTGTCATAATTGACCTTGAAAACAGAATATATTTTATTTTTTAGTTTCTGCTCCACTTTGTTTCTTCTGACAATAATAACATTTAACTAGTCTTATATCAAAAAAATTTCATAATGCATTATTTGTATTTCAAGTACAATTTTGATATTCTTTTATTCATCACTCTCTTTCATTTCCTCCGTACAACTTTTCTTTATGTGTATCCGAACTAAAATCGAATTCTTTTCGATTCTCAGTAACTGTTCGATTTTCAAGCTCTCTGGAGTTGTTCTCCCAGTTTCATTTGCGTCATCTTATGACCATTGATTATCGCTTGCAAATGGAAGTATACTCATATAATATATGGCATCTGAAAACTTCGGACGAGGCTGATAATAAATATAAATATGTTGATACAAATAAAAAGACTTCAATAATTCATACTTAAATATAGTGAGTTCCCAAGACAACTGTGTCGTTTAATCGCAATTGAATCCTTTTCAGGATTCACGAAAGAAGAATTGGGTCAGCGATTACGAATGACTAATCTATCCACTGCTCTGATGCTAGAGCACTTGCAACTTACCATGAGAAGAGGATTTTCCACTAGGAAAATCCATTTTATTTTTTCGTTTTAAAATAGGTGTGAAGTTAGTTTTGTTTACTTTTCTCATTTCTAAAATATTCAGTAACCAAGGTTATGTTATTCGAAATCAATAATTTATCTACTTGTGTTGCCAGTTTCAACCTTTTCCCAAGCGATTACGTTTTGACAGTACCAGTTACTGAGGGATAGTTAAATTTGCGATACAGTTTTGATAGACGAGTGGCAGGTCGTGTCGTTGATTCAACGGTTTCAATATTTGTATTTTCAAAGAAGCGAGAATCAGCACAACTACAGCTTCAACTAGGGGGTGAAACCATAATTCAGATCTTCACATTTATTTCTCTCGGGGTGTGGTTTGACTCAAAAGGCACCTGGGGATGACACATTAGGTATCTAAACCGAAAATTCCAACAGAGAATCAACTTTCTTCGTACAATAAACGGATCGTAGAGGGACAGCCCACCCAGGAGACATGATCAGGCTGTATCAAACAACGATATTGTCCGTAATGGACAATTTTTTTTTTGCAACATTGGCTAGTTGGCATCGTGCTGTGAATTTCGTGCTCAATTTTGTTGATTAATTTACGATTACCGAATAATCTGTAGTTGACATAGCTTTCAAAGTGATAAACTACTTCTAATGTATTACGGATAAGTGCTATTTCGACGATTCTATTCTTTATCGAACGATTTGTCAGTGATTTTATATTCATCGTTTCCCACGAGACTTGCTATTCGGTTGCTACCATTGTTTAGCTTCAGTGCCTTTCGGTAACAATGTCAAAAAACAATAAGTGCGGCTCTGACTCCTGTCACGGTTCTTCCGGCTCACGCAGTAAAAAGATTCGTTGTGAATTCAGTGCTAAATGGTTCCACCACAAGTGCGTAAATCTTAGCAATTCTGCAGTCAAATCGCTTCGTGACTGGCCTGGTGTTTGTTGGCTCTGCACCGGTTGCCGTGTTGCGGATAATCGCTCTTCGACGTGTACTGAAACAATTGATCTGATCTTACAACGCACTACATCTACGCTTAAACTCGTCGGATCAGTAATGGATACACTGCAGTGGTTTTGCAAAGTTTATTCATTATCTTTCTCTCGACCAAATTGCTCGCTATTCCAAAACAATGATAGTGCTGGCCCTTCAAAGATCGTATTGACGAATTACACTTTGATATGAGCAATCTATTCGATTCAATCGTCGATGCAACCAATAAGCGTCCCCGTACTAGTAGCACTAGCAGACCATCTCTAACGCAGCCTGACAAAATAGCGAAAGTCGACGTTCCAGTAACCAATCATATCTCGACACATATTACAGATCCTACCATTTTAGGTGACACTACATCTAATCACCTGCCTGTTGCCACCTTCGCCACCGTCGCTGATCACATAGCTCAACAGCCATCTGGAATACTTGTTTCCGCTGAAACTACATTTGCTCCATCTTCTGCTGAACCAAACACAAATAACGTTGCATTCAACACCACCACCACGATTGCCACTACTACACTTCCTCCCACCGCATCACCTGCTACTGCTACATTCACCACCGCCGCAAACTTCACGACCGCTACCGCCCTCACCGCCACCGCATCTCAACCAATCTCTTATGCCGTGAACAACGCTCATCTAGCTACTACTGCTGTTCACACTGTCTCTGCAGCTACTAATCACCTCAACTTGATCAACACCACCAACCATCGTTCAAACTTCGACGCTTCATCGAGCCAACCCTGTTACACATCGTCTAGTTACCATGAACCGCCAACCAACAATGTACATCACCATCAACGATTTGCCGTTCCATTCATGCAAACATCGTCTATTCATACTGCTAGTAACCAGTCAGGTATGCGCAATGAAGGCAGTACTCCAGTTTTAGGAAAGACACAACAAATTCAAAATACGACACACTGCCCACAGTTTGTAAACACACACACTTCTCGATGGACTCTCACCACTCTAATTACTGGCTCTAATAACAATTATGCTGCCATCACAGTATTGTCTGATACTGCTATCAGCCCAGCGAATGTACAACCTACTACCACTACATCACTTGCTAGCTCTGACGTAACATCGACTATAGCCGTAGCCATGCCATTCAATAACGAGAAGTGGTTCTATGTTACTCGATTTCTTCCTTACGAATCTGAGTCAAATATTGTTCGTTATGTGTCGGTTCATGCTAATTGTAATCCAAACCTCATCCGCTGCCATAGGTTGGCACGTCAAGATTCTAACATACGTCCTCTCTCATACGTTTCATTCAAACTCAACGTTCCTGAAGACATTGAAAAACGTATACTTTCATCCAACTTCTGGTCCGAAGGTATTTCAATCACTCCTTTTTTGGAGCGCAGATCAAACTCATTCAAGCGAATGACACTCAATCGAGAGTCTCCATTGACACTCACACCGAGGAATACTCAACGTTTTCTGAAGTGGGATACTTCGTTCCCCTCGCACCAGCAGAGCTTGCAACCAACTTATCCGCAGATTCGTCGTAAAACCAGTCCACACTCGTTTAGAATTTTCACAGAACCAGCTCGATTTCTTAAACGCTCAGCTAGTCCACAATAGCATCTCGATCAATTCGTCCGAGCAACCTGTACCATTTGAACAATCATACTCGACAGTCACATCGCTCAAATCGAACAATCGGACCAAATCAAACAGCCCTGATTTGATCATGTTTTACCAAAACGTAGGGGGGATTAATAGCTCTCTTATCGACTATAACCTTGCTTGCTCTGATTGTGTTTACGATCTATATATATATATATATATATATATATATATATATATATATATATATATATATATATATATATATATATATATATATATATATATATATATATATATATATATATATATTCACTGAAACATGGCTCAATGACCAAACATTATCGAAACAGATTTTTGGTAATGTGTATACGACAGGATAGACACTCACATAACAGCGTTAAAAAAACTGGAGGTGGAATCCTAGTCGCCTGCCGGTCAGAATTCAAATCACGCCAGCTATTTATACCGAACTGCAACTGTGTTGAGCAAATTTGGGTTGCTATCAGTTTCAAGAATCACACACTTTACCTCTGAATACTGTACTTGCCGCCTGATCGTGTCAATGATTCTGTTCTAATCGATCAACACTTAAAGTCTCTCTCGTTTATAACGGCACAAGTATCCTTGAACGATAGGATTATTGTGATCGGTGATTTCAACATTCCTCGTATCAAGTGGACCCGCTGTTCCTCTAGATATTTGTACCCTGATTCTACAATCTCGTCGTTATATTCAACAGCTTTAAAATTGTTGGATGACTGCAACACAGCCGGTTTAGTCCAATTAAATGGCGTTGGAAGCTCCAGCAACACTTGTTAAAATTTGTAACCATCACCCACCGCTTCGAATATATATATATATATATATATATATATATATATATATATATATATATATATATATATATATATATATATATATATATATATATATATATATATATATATATATATATATATATATATCCGTGACCAACCACCTATCACATCCAAGAACATCGCTGAATCAACATACAACAACTTTAGAAAAGGAGACTACACTGCTATGACTAATTTTTTCTCATCTTTAGATTGGAACTCTATATTATCCAATGATTGCAACTCAGCTGCAGTAACTTGGACTCATGTTGTGTTATACGCCATAGATCAGTTCATACCAAAAAAGACACCTCGTAAAGCAATCCACCCACCATGGTCTAATTCCGCCTTGAAAAAATATAAAAGTGCTAAGCGATCTGCCTTGAAGAAGTTGTCCAAATATCCTTCGCTACATCTCAGATTGCACTATTCGCGTTTAAACTACCGTTATAAACGTCTAAATAAGACTCTCTACCATAACTACCAACAGCGGATCCAGAGAAGTCTTAGAACGAACCCGAAAAGCTTCTCGAGTTACGTCAACGAACAACGTAAAGAAACGGGATTTCCAACTCAAATGTCACTTGATGGAGTGCAAGCATCAACATCTCCTGGAATATGTGATCTGTTTTGTAAGCATTTTAGCAGTGTTTTTTCGGACGAAATTTTAACTGATGATCAAATTCATGAAGCGACCGGTAACGTTCCTCTGCGTACTCCCTTCGGCTCTCATCCAATTATTACGACCACTGAAGTTAGCAAAGCGTGCTCCAAGCTTAAGTCATCATTCAGTGCTGGTCCTGATGGGATCCCTTCTATATTACTAAAAAGATATTCAAATGGTATTTTGGGTCCACTATCGATACTGTTTAATAGTTCTTTGAAAGCAGGACATTTTCCGGCCATATGGAAAAAATCATACATTTTTCCCGTCTTTAAGAAAGGCAGTAAAAACGAGATATCAAATTATCGTGGAATAGCGGCGTTATGCGCAGTATCCAAATTATTCGAACTAATCGTCTTGCACTTCATCACACATAATTGCTCAAACTATATATCTGAAAGTCAACAGGGTTTTATGCCGAAACGTTCTACTACTACAAATCTCGTATCTTACACTTCATTTATCATAAAATCCCTGCAAGCGCGACTGCAAGTAGATGCTATATATACCGATTTCTCTGCTGCTTTCGAAAAGATCAATCACCGGATCACAATTTAGAAATTGAGTAGACTTGGAATCAACGGACCTTTTCTTAATTGGCTGTGCTCATATTCAACCGATCGCGACATGTCAGTGAAAATAGGAGATTGCACTACGTCTCCATTTACGGTCAGTTCCGGAGTTCCTACTCTACCTAAACGATTTAAACATTTTGCTAAAATGTATGAAAATGTATCAAAACGACATTCAACGCATAGAAAATATTCAACATAAATTTATTCGTTTTGCGCTTCGCCAACTACCATGGAGAGACCCCATAAATCTTCCGAGTTACCAAGATCGCTGCAAGCTCATAGATCTCGAACTACTGTCCGTTCGCAGAAATGTGTTCAAGGCAGTTTTCATTGCTGATCTTCTCCAGTCACGAATTGATTGCTCGGAGCTGTTACGCTTGCTAGATTTTGATATTCGTCGTCGTTGTCTTCGAACTCATCCTTTCCCACGCATTCCTGCCGCCAGAACCAACTATGGCTACAACGAGTCATTTGTCAGTATGTGCCGAGTGTTCAATAGCTGTTCAAGTCAGTTCGACTTTCATCTAACTCGTGATACTATCAAAAAATTGTTTAGCCGAACACTATCTCTTTAGAAGTTTATCGTTTGTTCTAAGTACTTAGCTATGTAGTTATAATAGTTAATGATGTGCAATATGTTATAATAGTTATTAATATTAAATGTATCATTTGGATATTCTGTAATCTGTTGGTACAAAAGATGAGGAGGTTTTATGCCTACTGTAGACATAGTGTTAGATTGATAATAACTTATCTCCAGTGGGCTTTTCCCTGCTTCAGAAATAAAATAAAATAAAATAAAAATATGAATGCTTCTGCTTCCGATCCGCCGCGAACACCCATTTCATTAAACTGGAAAGAATTCAGTATCGTTGTTTGCGTATTGCCTTAGGTTGCATGCAGTCAACTCATACGATGAGTCTCGAAGTACTCGCGGGTGTCTTACCGTTGAAAAATCGATTCTGGGATATCTTATATCGATTGCTAATCCGATGCGATATCCTGAATCCGAAGGTGACTGAAAACTTCGAAAGGCTTGTCGAGCACAATTCTCACACCCGCTTTATGTCCTTGTATTTTGATTACATGTCTGAGAACATTAATCCTTCTTCGTCTGTTCCCAACCGTGCTCATTTCTGTATTTTTCGACACATTCATGAGAGAAGAGATTCGTGGAATCCCGGATCACGTATACCTTCAAGTGGCCTTTAATATTTTTACCTTTTTTCATAAATATAAAAAATAAGTATAGAAAAACTTTAGAAAAATTTTCCGAGGCCCGGAAGTACCGAATGTCATATAAAAATCGATTCAGCTCGACGAACTGAGCAAATGTCCGTATGTGTATGTGTGTGTGTCTGTATGTGTGTTGTCAACTAAGAGGTCGAGATCTCAGAGATGGCTGGACCGATTTTGATCAAACTAATCACAAATGAAAGGTATTCCCGTCACCCGTGGTTTTGAGATCGGATGTTTACTTTTTGAATTATACGAAGTCTTATGTCAAAATTTTCAGTTTTTTGACACTATCTGTCACAATTGACCTTGAAAACAGAATATATTTTCAGACTTAGATTCCGCACGGTGATACCTATCCAACAAGCCATAGATTGTTAAAATTCGTCTATTTTTAACGGATAGATTTTAAATATAGCAGTAGAAGTTTTGAGCGCTGTCTGGCAAAGAAATGCTTGGGAGCAACAGAAAACACGATTTTTTTTACTGTTGTATACATTTGTTTCTAAGTACCCAAAAGACTGTGTACAGCATGATGTTTTGCCTCGGACTGATTTTACCACGGTTCGTTTATGCCATATGTAAACTCTGGTTCCGGAACTACAGGATGATATGTGAAACGAAATTAAAACTGTGTAACTCAGTTTGCTCGTAGATGGCTGAACCGATCTAAGATTCAATTGAAATCTAAGAATCATCTAAGATTCAAATGAAAAGTTTTTAGATTCTGTAAAACATCTTGTTTCTCAGTCAGCTCCAACCTCCGGTTTCGGAGATTAGGATAAAAATGTCTATTTCTAATCAGGTTTTTCGGGTTAGCAGATTTGGATAGTCGATAACCAAATAAACTTATATCGTCATTTGGGGGTTTGGTACCTCGTGGGTAGCCATTTTGTGCAAAGTGCACATGACTTATTTCTAGTTTTTGCGTTTCGTCTTCGACTCATCAGTGCATCAACAGATTATGTTGAACTGCTGATGCAAAACCCCCGGATCAACATAATCCGCTGAGCAGACGTAAAGTTAATGCATTTTGCAAAACACTTATTTGCACCGAAGCGCTATGTCTAACCTGACGTGCCGAAAGAACGAAACAAATTCGACGGCATACTGACCGCTAACAGATTTTCGTCATTTGGGGGTTTGGTACCTCGTGGGTAGTCGTTTTGTGCAAAGTGCACATGACTTATTTCTAGTTTTCACGTGTCGTCTTCGACTCATCAGTGCATCAGCAGATTATGTTGAACTGCTGATGCAAAACCCCCGGATCAACATAATCCGCATAATGCGCATAATGTATGTAGCAGAAACTTTACGTCTGCTTAGCGGTTCAAATTGAACTGTCGAGTTTAGCACTAAGCAGTTCAATTTGAACTGCTCTGCACTGATGAGTCAAAGACGAAACGTAAAAATAATGAAAACGGTTATGTGCCTAGCACAAAATTTGGCTAACCCCTAAATGACCATACCTGCATCGTCTAGAAATAGTCTCAAACACGTTTTCGTTCGGCACGTCAGAAAAGACATTGCACTTCGTTGCAAAACAAAAAGTGTTCTGTAAGTAGCAGAAACTTTACGTCTGCTTAGCGGTTCAAATTGAACTGCCGAGTTTAGCACTAAGTAGTTCAATTTGAACTGCTCTGCACTGATGAGTCAAAGACGAATCATAAAAATAATGAAAACGGTTATGTGCCCTAGCACAAAATTTGGCTAACCCCTAAATGATCATACCTGCATCGGCCAGAAATAGTCGAAAACACGTTTTCGTTCGGCACGTCGGAAAAGACATTGCACTTCATTGCAAAACAAAAAGTGTTCTGTAAGTAGCAGAAACTTTACGTCTGCTTAGCTGTAACGCATCAGAAGAATTTTCTTACCAGGTAAAGCAGGAAACCTAAATAAATAAAAGATAAGGCACCGATCGAATAGGCCAGCCATTCTGGCGCAGATAACGTTTTGAGCGTAGGGAAATGACCGATCGAATAGGCCAGCCATTCCGGCGCAGATAACGTTTTGAGCGTAGGTAACATCAGCAAGAGGTGCAATAAAAGTTGGATTCATTCCTTCTCATTTTATCATACGCGATTTATAGAATTTGTTATTAGATATGTAAGCTGAAAACTTGTATAAAAACCCAAGAAAATTGAATAAAGTCAAGCATTCCTTGGAAGAGTGTTCTCGTAGTCACTACTTCGAAAATCCCTTCTTGGCAATCTGACGATAGTTCTTCAGTTTTGAAGATTTCTAACGTTCGTTGCAATAATCAATTGATTTGCGCACGGAGTTCAGGAATTATTCATCCTCGTTGATCCTCTCGCTCAGATAGTTCTAGAACGTGTTTTTCCAAGCTTCCGTTCCATACTCACTCCTTAGTGGAGTTTGTACGAAGGCAGCGGGTTTAACCGTTCAAAGAAGTTTCTACCGTGACTTGACAGACTTCCAATTTGCTTCAAGTTAAAAGTGTCCCATCTTAACTCAGTAGGGTCGTTTCCTTCGCACGACCGAGTTCAAGATTGGATACAAAATTTACATTTGGTGTCCTCCAGAGAGGAACGACTTAACGGTTTACTTCTTAGAGAGAAGGAGTAAAAGTAATGTGCGTGCTCATCGCCATAAGAGTGAGCAAAACAAACAAAAAAGTAAACATTAAGATTCAAGTGTTTCGAACCAACCAGAGAGTTGTATCTCATCAGGTTTACTTCTTAAATAAAAGGAGTAAAAACAAAAGTGCGTGCTCATCGCCATAAGAGTGAGCAAAACGAAATAAAAATAATTTAGTGGTGTTAGTGAGCCACAGGAAGTCCTCGTTTAAGGATAACGAGATAAGGAATCACGTGTTGAAGTGATTCAAAAGTGCATGTTCCTCGTGTAAAGAGTGAACGAAATAAAAGAATCACGTGTAGGAGTGATTCTAAAAAATAATAATAAAAAAAAAACGTGCTGCTTATAATATAAGAGTGAATGAAATCGAAAACAAGGTTTCAAAAAATAGCACGCACCTCGCAATAAGAGCGAGAGGGATAAAGAATCAGAAGAGTAATTCTGAAAGTGCGTGCTCCTCGCCATAAGAGGGAGCGAAAAGTGATTCAAAAAGTGCATGTTCCTCATGTAAAGAGAGAACGAAATAAACAAATCACGTGTTGTAGTGATTTTAAAAGGTATGCACTGCTGACAAAAAACAGAGTGAGTGAAATTAAAACAGGGTTTCTAAAAAAGTGCACGCTTCTCGCAATAAGAGTGAGCGGGATAAAGAACCAGGAGAGTGATTTTGAAAGTGCGTGCTCCTCGCCATTAGAGGGAGCGGAACCAAGTGATTCTAAAAGTGCCAAGTGTTGCTAGAAAGAACCAAGTGATCAATTAGTTGAGTCAAGTGACTCAAAAAGTACGGGTGTGTTATGTCAGAGACATAACTGGGTGTCGTGAATACGAATAAAACTGACACGATTTCTTTATACTTTCAAATTCGAATTAATAGTTGATCAATTGTGTGAATTGTGAAACTTTCCCCTCTTCATTACTAGAATTTTAAACGATTTTCGACGTCGATTATCTCATTTCGGATTTGCATATTTCATTGAGAGAAACTATCAAGATACTGTATAGGATTCATTTCTGCCTTTAGGAAGGACCAAATTTGGGAATTCTCTACGATATTTAGCACAGTTCGGAACATTTTTCTCGAACGATTTTTGCACAGCGAAAAGTGCAAGAAGCAAATCAAATTATTTTGGATTTTCACTAAACTGGTGATTTTTACCTTCCATTTGCAAAGAAGTAATCTTAATAGTTCTTTAGATAACATTTAGAGCTATTAGAATGGCTGATTTTATATAATGTTGTAAACTTTTTCTTTCTCTTCAATGCAAACGTCCAAGAGCTCTGTTGTATGATGCAATCGCTCTTGTTTGAGTTGTAACTAGCTTTGCGTACAAACCGCAACACATCCACTCGCAATTCCAAATGATACGAAACTGGTTTAATGCGTCTTCTCGCCTTGACGACCGGAAGGCAAATGAGAACTACGACCTGAGCGTTCGAGGTTTTTAACCACGCAGAAGGTGCAATCTCCGATGCCTCTGTTTGAATGCGTCTGCTCGCCCCGACGTCTGCTTCCATCCAACGCACAAGATTTCCCTTTTATACGCATTCAGTTGAAGATATGTGCCTGACTACCTCAAAATCGTTGTCCTTGCGCGAAAACCTCAAGCGAAAAATAAGAGTTTTCCGCGTTGTTTCCAAATTTTGAGAAATCTTAATTTTAGAGTTTTTTGTGATTATCTCACACTATTCAAAATATTATCCTAAATTCCTGTTCATGTTTTTGATGAAATAGTGAAAGAACTATGTTGCTGCCATTAATACAAGTCGAGATATTCACGATTAAGTTCTGCCCATTCCTCCATATGGCTAATTTTGAAAAGGCGCCCCATAGAAAAGTAAGTCGTATTCACGACAAAAAGCTTGCAATGATAAAATTTGTACAAAATACTACAGGAAACTGCCGTTTGTGTTTCGATCCCGATCATAAGGATGATATGGTTGAGTGCGACGAGTGCGACCGGTGGTTCCACCTCGGTTGTGTTCAATTAACAGTTGCACCAACCACAGAAGAAAGATGGCTCTGTGCAAAATGCGTGCATCACCAGAAGGAACTGCATTCATTAAAAAGGGACAATCAAGCCAAAAATGAGCAAATTAAACAATTAACAAGTAACATTGAACCTAAAATTAAACCAGAAATGCGGATAAATCCAGATAATGACTGGACAATATATTTGAAGCGGCAGGCATTGGTTACTTTACCAAAGTTCTACGGTGCACCAAGGGAGTGGCCGAATTTTAAAAAGGTGTTCGATGAGACATCTTCGGAAGGAAGATTTACAAACTTGGAAAATTTAATGCGATTGGAACACTCATTAAAAGGAAACGCGTATAGAAGCGTCCGACCATTAATGCTACACCAAGAAAACGTTCCAAAGATTCTAGAAAGGCTAGAAGAGCGTTTCGGCAACCAGGATTTGGTGCATGAGAAACTGTTATGTGAGTTCACAAAAGTAAAGAAAGATAGCAATAAAGTGTTTTCGGACCTGTCACACGCCCAAAACAACTTTGAGAAAAATAATAAATTCGACAGCACTGCGCGATTCGTGTTTGACGGTTTTGGTCTTAACAATGTGGTTAATACACCGGAGCCACAAGAGAAAGAAAAGTCCCAAAAGATACCTGAAGAAACCATTAAACTTAAAAATGGCAGATATGTAGAATTATGGAAATATAAAAATGTCTTTTCAACGGATCAGGAGTTTGGTGAAAACGCGATGTTAAAACATACCCTTGATGAAAACAACAAAAGAATCGACGAGGTCGAAAAACGATCTAATAAAGATGAAGCTTGTAACAACGATGAGCAGAAGTACGAGACATACAATTCGTGTGAATTTACGATTAGTGCCCCTGGACGAGACGGCGACATTGCAAAGAAAC
Organism: Malaya genurostris; assembly: GCF_030247185.1. Taxonomy (NCBI): domain Eukaryota; kingdom Metazoa; phylum Arthropoda; class Insecta; order Diptera; family Culicidae; genus Malaya; species Malaya genurostris. The sequence goes on along the minus strand of NC_080571.1, from coordinate 162,706,269 downwards.
TAGTTAACAAAATCAACGTCAATGACAATCCGCCCATGATTAGTCACAGAGAAGTTAGTATTGTAGATCAAAATACAAAGTTAAAAGATCCGCTCAATATAAAAAAAAGGAGTTGGGATCTTTTCGCATACGGTCACGTTAGAGACAACATTGACGGCAACGATGCGAACGAAAATTCATCAGAGTTAGTATCTAACATAATACAAATATCCCAAGCGGAAAATAAAGAAACTAAATTGCCTTCGTATGCAGCATATGCTAACAACAAAGATTCTGGAAAAATTGATGGATCTATGACAGGAGCTAGTATGATTAGTCATAGAAAACATCTCAGCTCAACTTCACCCTTGGATAACGAAACAATCCAAGTGAATAAAGGCGTTCTTACGTTATCCTCGTATCAAACAATTTCAGTTGAGGTACCAAATGATAACGATAGTTTAGTTGGTTTTGAAAACAAAGATTTTCATGTCATTTATAAAAATACAATGAACAACGTTGGCTTCAAATGGAATAATGGAAGACGATAATAAATTTAAAACTGCAAAATCAAGTTGGGATGAATGCATCCACCAAATCTTCGAAATATTACCGAATAGAAGACTGATCTATCTCCACGCAAGGCTTTATCAAGAATTTAAGGCACCATACAAAATTACCGTGCTTGTTGGTGATAACGGAATTCCGGCAACAACAGCTACAACGCATATGTTTGTATTCATTTTGGGTGCTTACGACAATTATGCTATCTTTGTGATTCAGCTGTATGAATTCCAACACGAGGAAATTATTTACCAAGAAATGGGTAATGATGTCACTTTGACAAGTAAAGCAGAAGTCAATGATGTTGGCTTACAGACTAAACAGGTGTTAAATAGAATAACAATACGAAATATCCTCAATCGGGAGGATAAGTTTAGCTACGATTTCGAACAAATTCAAATAAGCAAAGATGTACACAAACTACCGGCGACAAATGTAGCATTAAACATACGGAAAGAAAATAACCAGGAAAATACTCCATCAAAAGATATCGACAAAAATACTATGTTTGTTGGAATACACCAACGCAAGGTCATCAATGAACACCATCCAATCAACAAAGTGCAAAAAATTAATCCTTGTACATGGTATAGTAATATGTTGTCTGCAAACACCACGAATGTCAAGGTGCAAGCAGATTACACTAAAGACAATGAATCGAGACGTAAGATCAGTTGGAACACACATGTCATAAAACCGTTAAGTTTAATACAAATAGGAATAATGGCAATATTGTTCCTGGCATATAGTGTTATGGGCACAGCATCACATGGATTAATTGCCTATGACTGTGCGAACATCGACGTTAATATGACTACATATTCTCTAATGGATGTAGCATCTTGTTTGCCTACAACTAATAACCTTACAACAACTGAACTTCGAATACAAATGCTGCAAAGAGTATCAAAATTTGAAACAAAGGTGTTTCAATGCAAGGTGATTATAAAGAGATCTATTCGACATTGTGGGATGCATTCCCACACTTCTGATCATCAACATGGATTTGCTTACATAGTGAAGGAATTCACTTCTGAAGAATGCAGAAAGGCTCATATCAGTGGTACCGTGACATTAGCCGATAACGTATTAATCCAAGAGCTGCAATTAAACAGTACAACTAGAGGAGAAGAATTGATAATAGGAAGAGTATTTGGAAGTTCTTGTGATGGAGGAATCTACAGAACCAAATTTTATACATGGACAGGAGCTCTAGTTTACTATGAATATGCTATTTCACTCTATGACTATACGGCAACAGTGGATGTGGAGAGTAATCAAATTTTGCTAAAAGGTGGTCTAACTTGTTCTTTTGCTCACGGACGATGCTTGGACGCTGAGGAAGGATATCTAACATGGGATGTTGATATGAATCGACGATGTGAAGACAGCGAATTTGAAGTAATATTCGAAGGATTGATTAATAAAACAAAAAATAATCAAATTAAATCCATGGGAGAAGTTATAGTATACAGCACAATTTCGGAAAAACATTTATTCTCGATTAAAACTAAAGAGAAAACACATATATGTGGACATATAGGTTTCAAGACTGATCATCCAAGGATATTGATTATGGAGCTATCAGATATTAGGTCTCCATTCGTTAGAAAACCTACATCGGCAGCTAATAACGATTTGTTCACATACTTCAATTCAAAAATAACCTTCGTGGAAAATTGCATTGGTCAAAAGTTGGATGACGTCTACAATTCATTAATGACCGAAATGTGCAAGTTGGATAAGGCACTTATGGAAACCAAACTAACGTTAGCAAGAATCAATCCAACAGAGTTTGTTTCCAGTATTATTAAGAGATCAGGATACACTGCTGTTGTAGCTGGTGAAGTGCTCCACGTTATTGAATGCAAACCAGTGTATGTGACTCCACGATTAGAATCTCGATGCTTTCAAGAGATTCCAGTTTATTACAACAACAAATCAATGTTTTTGGCACCAGTTACACGCATACTTCAAAACCGTGGAATTGAAATAGATTACTACCAGCAAAGTTTATGTTCGGTGGAAAGTGGTACACTGCTGACGGACGATTACGAGAAACAGTACCACCAGAAAAATTAACTTCGGATATCGTTACAACTTGGTCTTATACACCACTACCAAATCTGATGCAAAGTGGTGTTTACGACGCTGATAGTCTTCAAAAAATGCGAAATATGATTTACGAGCAAGGCGATCGCAGAGTAGCAACAAATGTTTTACATAAGGTATTGCTGGGACAACAACCGAATGAACAAGGCTTCAATTTCGGAGCACTAGTTTCCGGAGATATAATCGACAGTGCAATAACAAGATATTGGATGAAAATCATGTCTTGGTCTACTTGGCTTGGAAACATCACTTCAACTGCAATTGGATTATACATGATTGGTCGATTAGTGAAATTCGTCATCGACACAATCGTGCATGGAAGAATCATATACGATATATATGGATTCGGATGGCAACTACTGGCATCTTTTTGGGACTCGCTAACTACATTGATATCGCATCGTAATGCAGTACGACAAATGAGGGTCATCTCTGTTGACCCAAAAGATGAAGCATCTACCAACAATACTACAAGAAACATCCAGGAGACAGCAATACTCGTCGAAGAATCAGCTACACCGGTTACTTCTGGACGTATATATCCGAGACTATAAGTTTGAAGTAAGTGATCAGTGAAATATAGCACTAAAATTTTGAAATTAAATTCTTTAAAACAATTATGTAATAAAATTCTTAGAAAGGTAAATCGAGTAGGTAGATTTACGGAAGGGGTAATGTAACGCATCAGAAGAATTTTCTTACCAGGTAAAGCAGGAAACCTAAATAAATAAAAGATAAGGCACCGATCGAATAGGCCAGCCATTCTGGCGCAGATAACGTTATGAGCGTAGGGAAATGACCGATCGAATAGGCCAGCCATTCCGGCGCAGATAACGTTTTGAGCGTAGGTAATATCAGCAAGAGGTGCAAAAAAAGTTGGATTCATTCCTTCTCATTTTATCATACGCGATTTATAGAATTTGTTATTAGATATGTAAGCTAAAACTTGTATAAAAACCCAAGAAAATTGGATAAAGTCAAGCATTCCTTGGAAGAGTGTTCTCGTAGTCACTACTTCGAAAATCCCTTCTTGGCAATCTGACGATAGTTCTTCAGTTTGGAAGATTTCTAACGTTCGTTGCAATAATCAATTGATTTGCGCACGGAGTTCAGGAATTATTCATCCTCGTTGATCCTCTCGCTCAGATAGTTCTAGAACGTGTTTTTCCAAGCTTCCGTTCCATACTCACTCCTTAGTGGAGTTTGTACGAAGGCAGCGGGTTTAACGGTTCAAAAAAGTTTCTACCGTGACTTGACAGACTTCCAATTTGCTTCAAGTTAAAAGTGTCCCATCTTAACTCAGTAGGGTCGTTTCCTTCGCACGACCGAGTTCAAGATTGGATACAAAATTTACATTAGCGGTTCAAATTGAACTGCCGAGTTTAGCACTAAGCAGTTCAATTTGAACTGCTCTGCACTGATGAGTCAAAGACGAAACGTAAAAATAATGAAAACGGTTATGTGCCCTAGCACAAAATTTGGCTAACCCCTAAATGATGTTAATTTAGCCAACAAAATGTGATGATGGCAATTTATACCAACAAGTGGTTCATCAGCTTGCCACACGTGTCAGTTCGCTAGCACTCGTTAACGAACAAAAGATCCAAAGTTCATTCAATCTATTAGTCACTGTACAAATTTGAATCATGTTCAAAAACGACATCCCGTCTAACAGAGTGCTATTTGATCCCGACATAATTTAGGATAACGGATCGGCTGACGCAAATCCATAGTGAGTGTCTTTCCACACAATACCAGGTTGATTGTAATCACCAAATATTAAATAAGAAGTTGAAGGGTCAAGCGAGTTTGCAACATTCATCGCAAAGTCAATATGCCGTTGTACTACGCTTACATTACTTGCCAAATCTTGCGGAATATATACTACACCGACGCATACTTTGAAATCTTGACTATCTATGTTCAACCAGAACTATTCGAGAGGAATGTTATCATTTTTGTTTGTTTTATACCATAACCTATTAGTAACAGTGATGAGTACACCACTACCTCTTGTTTTACGAAACATTTTTAGATCGCGATCGTTCATCGGAACTGTATATCCAGGATCAAACAACTTCAGTGAGGATATGTCATCGTTAAACCATGCCTCGGACAGTACAATTACGTCATATTCTGCATCATAAACAGCAACAAAGAGGTCTTCGATTTTTGGGTGCTAGCCTCTCACGTTCTGGTAATAGATTCTGAGTTGTGCAGTAGTTGAATCATCGTCGGGTATCTGCAATCCAGATTTGTTTTAAGGAGGTGCAGTATCGTTAGTAGCTTCAGAGGGACATATACTCTCCCTGGCTTTACCTGGTGAAAAATCATGACGGTATCAGGATCTGGGATAACTAATGCAATTGCTGTGTAAACCCACTTTACAACCGAGGCCCGGAGGGCCGAGTGTCATATACCATTACTCAGTTCGTCGAAACTACAAAATGTCTGTGTGTATGTATGTGTGTATGTGTATGTATGTGTGTATGTGTATGTATGTGTGTATGTGTATGTATGTATGTATGTATGTATGTATGTATGTATGTATGTTTTTTTTTTACAAGGTGAAATACCTACTTATGTACTTTCCCAGTTCACGCGCTAAGTAGTTGTCAAGCTACCGCTATTGTGAACCAGCGAGTGGGACTGGCTGAACCTTACCCACTAAAACACCTTGGACATCTTGCCTTGATCCCCCCGGAACTAAGCTAAGCTCAATACTTCGGGGGAGGCTGTGCTCATGCACTTCTTCGTTTGGGAGAAAATGAGCTCCTGCTCTCTATATACATCTCGGCTGTGCTCATGCACTTCTTCGTTTGGGAGAAAATGAGCTCCTGAGTTTCTATCTTTATCCCTCTCGATCCACCTTTGGCGCCTCGGCAGCCCAACGCCGCTACGTCGCGCCGCACTACTCGACTGATCCCCGACGATGGATCTAGCCTACACCGACTGAGAGTTTCCCCTTTTACGCCACGCAGGACACCCGAAGGAGTGCCGAGGTCTGCTCTGCGATTCCGGTTGGAGCATAGCGTCCGGTTCGCTGATGCCCCGACGACTCGAATCGGTGTTGTGGCGTCTGCTCGACTAGTCCCCGGTGATGGATCTAGCCTACACCGACAGAGAGTTCCCCGACGATGGAAGTTCTCCCGAAACCGACGTTTTCGATACCCGTCTACGGCCCGACCGTAAGGATGCCTGGGTCGATCCAGCGATGCCGGTAGGAGGATGGCTTCCGGTTCACTGGTGCCCCGACTATCTTAACGGTGCTACGCCACGATCTACTCGTCTAATCCCCGATGAAAGATCTAGACTACACCGACGGAGAGTTCCCCGGCGAAAGAGGCTCTCCCGACACCGACCCTGTTGCACCACTCGGGACACACGAGAGAGTGCCGAGGTCGGTCCAGCGATTCCAGTTGGAGCATAGCTTCTGGTTGGCTGGCGCCCCGACGACACAAGTCGGTGTTGTGGTGGCTATTCGACTAGTCCCCGCCGAAGGATCTAGCCTACCGCGACAGAGAGTTCCCCGACGCTGGAAGTTCTCTCGAAACCGACGTTCCGAAACCGGTTTACGACGAGCCTACTCAACTAGCCCACGGTGGTAGGTCTAGCCTACCCGACGGAGAGTTTCCCGGCGAAGAAACCTGTCCAGAAAACCGAGCCACATTCCACACGCTTCGTGCGTCTTCTTAGGGTGCCGAAAACAGTCCGGCATTTTTCGTCTTTGGACCTAGGTCATTTGACGCTGCTCTTCTCGCCAACTCCTCTGTAGTGTGGGCATAATCTGAACAACTGTCCGGTTCACCGCGTTCCATTTTCCTTCGTCACTGCACATCCTTTGAACGATGTTCTCCACACTGACATCGGCGCCAACGATGGCAGTCATTTCGCTACGCGGTTGGATAAACCGTGGGCAGCTGAATATTACGTGCTCCGGCGTTTCTTCTGCTTCCTGGCACTCAACACACAACGGCGACCTTGCGTGGCCAAATCTGTGCAAATATTGCTTAAAACAGCCATGTCCAGACAGGAATTGCGTCAGTTGAAAGTTTACCTCGCCGTGCACTCGAGTTGTCCAAACCGACAGGTTAGGAATTAATCGATGCGTCCACCTTCCCTTCTCCGCGTTGTCCCACTGCTGTTGCCATTTAGTGAGCGTATTGGCTCTCTCTCTGCTCCGGGCTCTTCCTGTGCCTTGATCCCTGTAGCATAGGCTATCCTCTTCCAGTAGCAGACAGATGGGGATCATTCCGGCTATCACGTGCACAGCGTCTGACGATATTGTTCGGTACGAACTTGTCACGCGCATTGCCATCAGTCTGAAAGTGCGGTTCAACTGGGCTCGGTTCCTTGCTGTTGTCAATGCCATCGACCACGCTGGAGCTGCGTACCGTACGATCGATGATGACACGCTCGCTAGTAACCTCCTCTTGCTACTGACAATCGCGGAATTATTGGGCATAATCCGAGATAACGCCAATATCACCTTCATTGCCTTCTTGCATATGTAGTCAACGTGACTATTAAAGTTAAGTCGATCATCCAGTATAGCGCCCAGATGCTTGACCTCACGCTTCGAATTGATGATGCACTCACCGACCGAGATGCTCGCATGTTGCACCGCCTTTCGGTTGCTGATGATGACCATTTCAGTCTTTTCATGTGCCAGCACAAGCTTCTTTTCCCGCATCCAATTCTCAATGACGTCTACTGCCTCCATGGCGAGAACCTCCACCTCTTCTCGAGACTCGCCGATTACTAGGAGCGCCACATCATCCGCAAAGCCGACAATCCTAACTCCCCTGGGCAGATTTAGCTTCAGCACTTCGTCGTACATAATGTTCCACAACGTGGGACCCAGGATGGATCCCTGTGGAACGCCAGCCGTGACAGACATATTTACGTATCCGGCGTCTGTCTCGTATATCAGCGTCCGGTTCTGAAAATAACTTTTCAGAATCTGACATAGGTACTCTGGTATCCTCAACCTGTGCAGAGAGTCGGTTATTTCTACCCAGCTGGCACTGTTGAAAGCGTTTTTCACGTCCAATGTGACCACCGCACAGTAGCGGTTTCCCCTTTTCTGCTGCTTCTGGGCCTTTTCCATGGTTTCCATGACCACTCGTATGGCTTCTACAGTGGACCTGCCTTTCCGGATTCCGAACTGCATGTTCGACAGACCGTTCTGGCTCTCAGTGTACTTCGTGAGCCTGTTAAGGATCACTCTCTCCAGCAGTTTTCCGACTGTGTCCAACAAGCATATAGGCCTATATGCTGACGGATCGCCGGGTGGTTTGCCTGGCTTTGGTAGCAGCACCAGCTTCTGCCGCTTCCAGATGTCAGGGAAACTACCATCCTCCATGCATTTTTGGAATGTAGTCCTGAACATGTCTGGATTCTCCAGAATCGCAGCTTTAAGGGCCACATTTGGAACCCCGTCCGGGCCTGGAGCCTTCTTCACCGGTAAGGCTTTCGCTACAGCAAGCAGCTCCTCGTTTGATACTCGGATTTCGTCGCCGCGGACATCCTGTACGTCGTACAGTACTGGCGGCCATATCGTAGGCTCATGCTTCGGGAACAGGGTCTCGATTATAGTTTTCATCCTTTCCGGGCACCTATCCGGTGGAACTGCTGGACCTTTCATCTTTGCCATGGCCATCTTATAGGCATTTCCCCACGGATTCTCGTTGGCGTTGTTGTTCAGCTCTTCTAAACACTCTTTCTTGCTGAGCCTGATTGCCTTGTTGAGTGCGGCTCTTGCTATTCTATAGGGCAACCTCCTTTCCTCCCTTTCGCCGCTGTTTCTAGCTCTCTGCATCCTTCTCCTGACATGTAGACAACGTGCCCGCAGGTCAGCGATCGTCGAATTCCACCAGTACGCCGGATGTCGCCCATTTCTGGGTTTTCCCATTCTAGGCATGGTTGCATCACACGCACGTGATAGTGTTGCAGTCAGCTCTTCCGCGCTGAGGTTTATTGTGTTGCGCTCGAGCCTCAGTGCTTCCACAAATACGTCCTTGTTAAAGTTCGCTGTTTTCCACTTTCGCTCACCAAACTGCGTTCTGCTTGATTCCACCTGCGAGTCGCGTCCAACACAATACCGGATCGCTTGGTGATCGCTGTGGGTGTATTCTTCGCACACTCTCCAGTCCATGCTCCTTATCATTCCCGGGCTGCAGAAAGTGACATCTATGATGGACTCTCTACCATCCTTACGGTAGGTGGTAGTGGTACCGTCGTTGGCAAGATCTACGTTCAGCTTAGCTAGGGCCTCCAGAAGACTGCTTCCCCTTGAGTTCGTGAGGCGGCTGCCCCATTCGACCGCCCAGGCATTGAAGTCACCAGCTACTACTACTGGTCTTCGGTCGGTTAGCTCTTCCGTTAGTTTGTCCAACATCCGGTTGAACTGTTCGATCGTCCATCGTGAAGGTGGTATGGCTCCGAAATTATCGCAACATCGCATCTATGTTCCGCAACAGATTGCCGCAGAAGATGTTGTGCCGTATCACAGTGGTTGAGGTTAATTTGCACTACCTCCACTGGGACTTCGTTGCACTCGCTCGTTTGAAGGCCGGGCATCTGCTACCGCCTGTAGGATGTTTGTTATCCCCCGTGGCAGCGCAAATTAGGCATTTCGGAGGCTTCGTGCAATCCTTTGCCTTGTGACCTTCCTCGCCACACCTTCTGCATAGTTTGCTCCTATCCGGCCCTTGACAGTTCCGTGCGAAGTGACCAAAACCCAGACACTTGAAGCACACGTCCGGTAGCTGGGAAACGCTCAGTGGACACACAGACCAACCCACACATATTGTCTCCACTTTCAACGCTTTATTAGCTGCATCTACTGGCAGCTTAATTAAGGCTACCTTGGTGCCGTCAGGTCCATTCCTGATACGGATGGTCATCTGGACCTCTCCTAGCTCGCATTGCTCCTTCAGGGCTAATTTTACCTCCTCCTCCGTAGTAATCTCGTCCAGATCTTTACACCGGAGAGTCGCTTCCGGGCACAAGGCTCTTACTTCCACCTTGTTTCCGAGGGCTTTCTCGGTAAGCTCCTTGTACGAGATGCTGCCTGCTTTGGGGTTTCTTTTCAGCTCGAGAAGCATCTCACCATTACGAGTGCGCCTGACCTTTTGCACGTCTTCCCCTAGCTCCTTAAGATCCGGGTTCATCTGCATAGCGCGTAGGACTTCGGCGTACGAGTCGTCGCTCGCTTTGACGATGAGAGCCTCGCTCTTATTCCTCGTCCTGACGACCTTACGTTTATTGGGCGGGTTTTTTTTCGCTTTCTACTTTTTTTTGCCGACGACCTGCCATTCAGTGCGGCTGTTTACCGCGTCGGTTGCTTCTGGTGGTAGTTTAGCTCCAGTGACACGGGCATCCTTGTGTCTCTTGGGACCGCCTGGTCTAACATCTCCAGGCGATGCACTTGGCCTCTTTGGTGTGAAGAAGGGCGTGGACTGCACCCCAGGGGGAACACTACTCGCCGTGTTGACCTCCCTCGTAACTGTGTCGGCTTCTGCCCTTTGCATTTGCGCTGCGCGACGTGCCTCTAAAGCAGTTTTCGCCGCTAACAACTCCTTCTCCCCAGCTTCTGCTCTCTGCACTACGTTTTTCCACTCCTTTACACCAGAACCAAGAGCGCCTTGGAGCTTAATCACCAACGCCTTGATGTCTTTGTGCACGTTACTTCTCTTATCCACATACTCGTGCAGCTCGTCCACCAACTTTTTCGCTGCCTCTACCCTCGGTGGTTGTGGTGGTTTCGTCCACGCGCTATACTGCTGCTGACCCTGCTGCTGAGCCTGCTGCTCGTTCGTGTGCTGCCTTTGCACCTGCTGGGTTTGTGGCGGCGATGTCCTCACCAAGCCACTCTTGACAAACGGATTTGTCACTTCTTTCTCAACTTCGATTTCGATTACTTCCATTCTTTAGGGTCCCCACTCCGGGCCGCTATCTCCACTCGTTGTAGTAGTCGCTTATGATCCCTAGGTTATCTTTGCGAGCAGGGAGGCCTAGCGAGGGTTGAACACGTACCTTACATGTATGTATGTATGTATGTATGTATGTATGTATGTATGTATGTATGTATGTATGTATGTATGTATGTATGTATGTATGTACGTACGTATGTATGTATGTATGTATGTATGTATGTATGTATGTATGTATGTATGTATGTATGTATGTATGTATGTATGTATGTATGTATGTATGTATGTATGTATGTATGTATGTATGTATGTATGTATGTATGTATGTATGTATGTATGTATGTATGTATGTATGTATGTATGTATGTATGTATGTATGTATGTATGTATGTATGTATGTATGTATGTATGTATGTATGTATGTATGTATGTATGTATGTATGTATGTATGTATGTATGTATGTATGTATGTATGTATGTATGTATGTATGTATGTATGTATGTATGTATGTATGTATGTATGTATGTATGTATGTATGTATGTATGTATGTATGTATGTATGTATGTATGTATGTATGTATGTATGTATGTATGTATGTATGTATGTATGTATGTATGTATGTATGTATGTATGTATGTATGTATGTATGTATGTATGTATGTATGTATGTATGTATGTATGTATGTATGTATGTATGTATGTATGTATGTATGTATGTATGTATGTATGTATGTATGTATGTATGTATGTATGTATGTATGTATGTATGTATGTATGTATGTATGTATGTATGTATGTATGTATGTATGTATGTATGTATGTATGTATGTATGTATGTATGTATGTATGTATGTATGTATGTATGTATGTATGTATGTATGTATGTATGTATGTATGTATGTATGTATGTATGTATGTATGTATGTATGTATGTATGTATGTATGTATGTATGTATGTATGTATGTATGTATGTATGTATGTATGTATGTATGTATGTATGTATGTATGTATGTATGTATGTATGTATGTATGTATGTATGTATGTATGTATGTATGTATGTATGTATGTATGTATGTATGTATGTATGTATGTATGTATGTATGTATGTATGTATGTATGTATGTATGTATGTATGTATGTATGTATGTATGTATGTATGTATGTATGTATGTATGTATGTATGTATGTATGTATGTATGTATGTATGTATATGTGTATGTGACAAATAATGTCACTCAATTTGCTCCGAGATGGCTGAACCGATTTTCACTAAGATTCAAAGGAAAGGTCTTATGGCTTCATATAATTTCGATCCGACTTTCGGCTCCGAAATTATAAGGAAATAAGTGCAAATTTATGAAAAAATGCGCACTCAATTCTCTCGGAAATTTCTCAAACCAATTTTCACGAACTAACGTGCAAATGAATGGTCTTAGAATACTTTAAAAAGTCCCCGAAAAGTTAACCCTTATTTGACTTCCGGTATTACAGTGCGATTAATGAAAATTAGCTTCATTGGAATTATTATCATTATTGTTAGTATTACTATTATTATTATTATTATTATTATTATTATTATTATTATTATTATTATTATTATTATTATTATTATTATTATTATTATTATTATTATATCATTATTATTATTATTATTATTATTATTATTATTATTATTATTATTATTATTATTATTATTATTATTATTATTAGTGTGACCGTTAGTCACAAAATTTGGTAGTGGTATCCACCACAATGATTTGCTAAACGAGTCCTGCTCAGTTTCCCTGTTCCTCTCTTAAAATCATCGTCTCATACTGGGCTAATTCGTTCTCCGGTGTGAGTGATATCCATTAACGTCCGTGTTTACATGTGAGACGGATGGGCCACTCACTGCGGTAAATGTAACCGTTATGCACCTAACGTGTCTCACTGCCATGGTTTGGATCTTTTGTCGCGAAACATTCCATACACTATAGCAGGTGCTATCGGAAGGGCTGAGAAAGTTTGACAATCAATATGTCAACCAGTAGGGTCTGAAGATAAACAATGTGTTTATATATTGATTGTTTCCGAATCTATATTAGGTTGACTGGACTAAGCGCCAACACCGTGCACAGTGCGCGCGATTCTTGCAATTAAAACTAACAGGTTAATCCATTATGATATAGTTAAATTGCTACAGTTATGAGTAAGTGTAAAAAAACGTCAAGGCAATCACAGAAAGTACGGCTGATATTGTAAAAATATTTTTAAAAAGCCCCAGAGGCCTTTTTGCTTTTAAAGACGTGTTCCGCAGCCATTTTATTCTACAGTGAGAATGTGAGACCAGTCTACTGCTCCAGATACAAGCAAACGAATGCTTGGATCAGAAGGGTAGAGATCCAATGCACAAATTTCTTAAATACTATCGCCAGGAATTCTTAAATACCCATTATACATAATTTGGATCTAACTGGATCATAAAACTGGAGAAACTTCACTAACTGTCATTAATTACCACTAGTCCGGAAAAAATCGCAAGTAATACCATAACCAAGTGACATCACAGAGCTATAAGATAATTGATAGGCTAGCAATTTAATTATAACCATGTTCAAATCACCCTTGACGAATTGGTTCAGAGAGGTAGCCATTGTTGATATCGTTACACCAAAGATTTCCTCGGTTTTCAGACTCGAAAGGGTTCTCCAACCCTCGCCTTCGAATGTTCGGCTTGAAGAACAGTTCTTGAATCGTAGCTTGTTTAAATGTTGACCACCTTGATAATTAGCTACATCGTATGTTTCGGTTTTCTCCCGTTCCCGCGCAAATGAGTACACGTGGTGAGCATAGGCGATCAGCGAACGTTTACCGGTGGTAGTGAGCACAACACCCATTCAACCACCCAATGAGTAATTCGAGAGGCAATAAATGTGTATCCAAGTACAAAAACCCTAAACAAATTTTTTTGACCCCACATGGGGAGATGAAAACCAGCACGCTGATTAAGATTTAGCTTCGTCCTCCAAACGAAGAGTTTATTCTGAGATTTTATTGCAACGGTAGAATTTCCATTTGAAATGGATTTTGAGTTTTATATGCAATATAAAAGCCTGTTAGTTCATCATTTAGACAAGAATGAAATCGAACATGAGCTCGCGATTTGAGGGATTGAATTTCAAGAGTTAGAACACGGAATGCTTAAATACGCGATTAGTTCATTATTTCGCACGGGCGAAACGTATTTTGAAAAACACTGATGAGAAAGATGATCTCGGTGATATCGACGCGATATTCTCAAGCATTTGTGGAATTGATAACCAATACTTTTCAACAACAGATTTTATCGAACTTAGCGATTGACTATCAAATCCAAAATCCTGGGAATAAGTCAGCTGGTTCGTCAGGTAATATACAGAACCCCGGGAATAATTCATCGAATTCGACAAAAGATGATGACGAAAATGCATTTGTCACATCCGGTCGAAACAGGAAAATAAACTTACAATCAGTAGACAAAAATATAGATCCTTAATTCCTTTTTTCATGAAAGCGGAAGCATATCCTTTTATGTTCGGCCCATGGCAATTTCAAAAAGGGGTACAACTCGGTACAACCTTGGGTGAAACCAGTAGAGTGGACCCTCGTGAGAATCCAGAGATTTTATCTAAGAAAGTTAGAGGCAAAATTACCATCCGAATACAAGTAGTTTTTTCCGAAACAGAATTAGGAAGTCGTATAATGGTTCACGAAATAAAAGTGATCGTCGGTTCGGTAAGCGAAGACCAGTATGGGACTGGAAACTAAAATATGATGGCTCCGATAACGGGCAAACATTGATGAAATTTATTAAAGAATTAGAATTTTTCGCGAAATCGGAAAACATGTCGAATAAAGAATTATTTAAGTCGGCGATTCATCTATTTAGCAGGTCCGCGACAAATTTGATACGACGAGTTCACTTCCTGTAATGAGCTTAAGGTAGCGCTTCGCCGTGGTCAGGTCGAAGCAAGACAACTCACTGCTTCCTCTTGCTATGTCGCCGAAATTTCACCCTAAATTGCAAATTTCTAAAATACTAACCCAATTCACGAAAAATCAAAAACATACGATTGTAGGTAAATGATTTTACTATGCATTTGACGAAAAATATCAGTTAGAAAGCTTTTCTTTCGCGAGATTTCGTGCGAGTTTTGTTAAAATTTGGTTTTCTTTTTTCCTTTTCTCGCTATAAACAACTCGCATATGTAGGGATGTGCTACGTTTTCAACAAAGCGTCAAAGCGATAGCGATGAAAATCTTTACTGATTTCTGGTTCTACTGAAACATGAATAGAAATTATTTTACAAAGTAGTAACACTTACTTACATTTTCTACTCATCTATATCCAACGTTTACGCAGAGAGAACGGACAACGAAAACAAAAGAAATGTTGTTAGCGTCTACCGCATGTAGCTTTTTGCACACCCCAATGCATGCGTTGACATTGTGTGCGTGCGAAAGAATAAGGAAAAACTCATTTATTTTTATAACTCGCACGAAATCTTTCGATAAAAATGTTTATCAGGCACAATTTATATACGAATCGATAGAAAAATTTATTATCTAGAATCGTATGTTCTTGGAATTTCCGTTTTCTTCCCCGTTTTCTTCCCCGTTTTCTCACAATTTTGGGTAAAGTGCGTGAAACCCCGGGATAGGGGTCGACCTTACGAGTGATATTCGCGCGATATCTAGAAAACAGGATCTCCGTGAAAGGTGTCAAGATATTTTCATGGAAAAAATATTTTCATGGAAAAAATATTTTCATGCAAAAAATTTCAGATAGTTTCATGCAAAAAATCTGCAACTCCCTTACGAAACCAATGACCGAGCGAAAAAAATTGAAATAGTTTTCCGGTATATGCGGGCGGATTACAAGTTTCCCACGGTTTCTTCCGAAATAGATAATTTGGCGGATTTAAAGAAGTTTGGACGCGAAATACTGGCACAAGTGTTGCCAAAGGTGTGGTTTCCACAACG
Organism: Malaya genurostris; assembly: GCF_030247185.1. NCBI lineage: Eukaryota > Metazoa > Arthropoda > Insecta > Diptera > Culicidae > Malaya > Malaya genurostris. Next base: position 162,690,672 of record NC_080571.1, on the reverse strand, counting down.
TGGATACAAAATCGTGTCCCTTTAGCGAAAAAAACGCACCGAAGACTGTCCCCGAGGGCCGACAAGTCGAGCGAACCCCTCTCAATTGTACAAGATTTAAGTGTTGTAGGAACGGTGTACTGCCACAAATTAAAGAAACATTGATTGTACCACCTCTTAAAAGAATAGGAATGGGAATGAACTTTTGGAAATCGTTCAAAATCCGTCCTACGGTCGAAAATTTAGAATGCAATACTAAATCAGGAAGCACGATCGATCGTGCTATAGATGGTAGTAGAAAAAGATTTTTAGACAATACTACCTGGATTAGTCATAGAATTGAACTGACGTAGGAAGCCAAGAAACTGCATCCCGCGAGAATAAGTCCATTTCCAACGTCCCCTAATAGACTAGAATATATAAATGAAGAATTAGACAAAATGTTAAAAGCGAAAGTAATTGAAAGATCTGATTGGGCACCCCGATGGTACTGTACGCCTTTGCTTTGACACAAGAAAACTTAACGGTCGAACCGTTAGAGACTCTCATCCGCTTCCCAATGCCGATAGAATATTGAGTCGACTGGGAACCGCAGAGTTCATTTCGACTATTGACCTATCAAAAGCCTTTTTACAGATCACCTTACATCCTCCAGTCCGGTCACATTATCTAGACTGATGGACCTACTGCTAGGTGCAGGTGAACTGGTACCCAAGATATATCCTAAATATGGTACCAGAGGTGCCTTATTCAGGATATATCTCGGGTCCAGGTGGTTTGAGACCGAGCCTAGACCGGGTGGCAGCCATAATTAATTATGAGCGACCCACATCTCTTTGGGCATTCCGAAGATTCCTAGGAATGTGTAACTGTCATGTTGCACAACCCTTGACGGATCTTCTACGAAATAAGCATAAAACCGTTCATTGGAATGATAAGATTGTAACACCTTTCTTCCAAATCAAAAATATTTTAATTAGTGCTCCAATCTTAACCAATCCCGATTTTTTGCAATTCACTGCGACGCAAGTGACTCGCCGATAGCTGGTATCCTTACCCAATCTTACGACGACATGGAGAAACCAATTGCACTTATATAATACGAAGTAGTTGGCGAATCTCCTTTCCTCTATGCAGATAGAATATAGATATACAACGACATACATAGAACAAAATTATGAATTTTACAGGTGACAGAATTCTACAAACGATACAATTCACATCTACTTAATTTTTCAAATGACGCAATATTTCACTCGCACAGAATTTTACATGCTCCGAGTGTAATTTGCACTCGGCTACCAAGTGCTGCTGTATGGATTTATATTTATCAATTATTCAATGAGCAGACATTGGCTCTGCGGTTCATTGCTTGTGATCTAATGTTTCTCGGTTCAAGTCGCGCTGCTGCTATCGATCTTTTGTTTTTTATTTCATTCGAATTCAAGACATGTAATTTTCAAATTACATAATTTTACATGTTCTTGAATATAAATTTGTATGAAATGCGAAGCTCCATTTATGTGCATCTTATAAGATGTAAAATCACATTTTTTATCGAACTGTGTATTACAGGTACCGACAATCTGATAGCAGATGATTAGTCGTGATCAGTTGAAGAACTAAACGTCAGGATGGGTTGGTACGCCGACCTGATTAAAAAAATTGATAAAACACTGGAAAAGTACAAGGATTAATTTCTTCTCCAGATGCTCTCCCTGATTATCACTTCACGTGGAAGACTTGTGTACCGGAAACTTTGCGAGAAAAGGTTCTTGTAGAAGAGCATGACGACTGTCTCTATCTGGGAACGGATTAAGCCTTAGCTAGAATAAAAAAAAAATACTTCTGTCCTAACATGGCAGAAGATGTTAGAAATCACAATCGTAAATGCTCTGTTTGTAAACAGAATAAATCGTCCAATCGTTCACAGATTCCTGAACCAGGCTTGCAACGTCTAACAACGAAATCCTTTCAGATAATTGCTCTTGACTATATTCAATCCCTTCCCCGTAGGAAGAGAAGGGTTGAAAGGCAAATGGACATGCATAAAAATATTTACTCAATTGTTGAAAAACTTAAGGAAAGTTCACAATAAAAGAATAAAACAATTTAATCTCTATTCCAAAACTTCGGCCCCGGTGTATTCGGTCGGTAAGCAAGTGTTCAGGAGAAATTTTTGCCAATCAATAAATAAATCTTTGTCCATTGATGATCCGAACATCATGGTAGGGACGTCTGTTTCAAGAGAAATTAAACCGAATTAGTCGATCTAAATCGATCTATATTGTTTAGCTCACATGACGAGAGCAATTACCTTTTTCAATAGGATCTTTCCTTGCAGTAGATGTCCATAAACCTCATAGTGTCAGAAAAACGTAGAAATAAAGCAAATATCCCACTGCACCCGAGCACAGAGAAAGTTTCTCTCGAAATGATGTAATTTTTCTTAGATTGTTTCGGACACAAATACGTGAAATATCCCGTTAGCACGAAATCCACACAACTGCAAAGCAATTCCGCATGCGGATCGAATATAAACATTACAGATTGATAGTAAGTTGATATTACCTGCCACGTAAGTGTGTTGGTTTGGTCTTTTCCCACTTTACTCTATAAAGTGTTGGAAAATGACTTATTTGCGTAGAGAGGAAGAGTGCGACTTTCTCAACTCATTTTTTATACCAGCAAAATCTTTGGTAAGAAACACTACCTGCTTATGTATTATTATTAATCACAAGACTAACACTCAAAATCTATAGATTCAGGGGAGATGGGCGTTAGGGTATTGTGACCGTTAGTCAAAAATTTTGGTAGTGGTCTCCGCCACAATGATTTGCTAAAGGAGCCCTGCTCAGTTTCCCTGTCCTTCTCTTGAAATCATCGTCTCATACTGGGCTAAACCATTCTCCATCCACTTCCGTGTTTACATGTGAGACGGATGGGTCACTCACTGCAGTAAATGTAGCCGTGTCTCACTGTCATGGTTTGAACCTTTTGTCGCGCAACACTCCATACACTGTAGCTGGTGCTATTGGAAGGGCTGCCAAAGTTTGACAATCGATACGTCAACAAGTAGGGTCTGGAGATGAACAATTTATTTATATATTGACTGTTTCCGAGTCTATATTAGGTTGACTGGGCTAAGCGCCAATGAGAAGCTGTGTTTGTAACACTCAAGAGAGCAAGAAGTGCGCACGATTATTGCTTGTAGTATATTTATTCGTCTATATTAAAAATAACTGATTATGACGATTATGATATATTTAAATTGCTAAAATTTTGAGTTAGTGTAAAAACAAAGTCAAGGCAATCACAGAAATATTTTTAAAAGGCCCCAGCGGCCTTTTTTTCCTTTTTAAGACGTGGTCCGAAGCCATTCTATTCCAGAGCGAGAACGTGAGACCAGTCTGCTGCTCCAGACACAAGCAAACGAATGCCTGGATCAGAAGGGCAGAGATCCAATGTACTAATTTCTACAATACTATCGCCAGGAATTCTTAAATACCTATAATACGTCATTTGGATTTTGTCCGGGGTTGGTGGTTCAATGCATAGGACGCTGGTCTTACAAGCCAGTTGTCGTATGTTCGAGCCCCGACCTGGAAGGATTTTTAGTGTCAGTAGGATCCATAGTACTAGCCATGCAATGATTCTGTACGCTAAGAATCGGCTGCGAAGTCTGTTGAAACAGAACGGTCACATTCCACAAAAGGAATGTAGTGCAAAGACTTTGACCTGACGTCATTTGGATCTAATTCATCGCAGATCGTTTATTTGGCGTACGTCATAAAGCTGGAAAAAATTCACTAACTGTCATTAGTTACCAATAGTTCGAAAAAAAAAACAGCAAGTAAAACTATAACCAAGTGACGTCACCTAGCTATGAGACAATTAATAGGCTAACAATAAAATTATAACCATGTTCCAATCACCCTTGACGAATTAGATCAGAAAGGTAGCCATTGTTAATATCGTCACACCAAAGATTTCCTCGGTTTTTAGACTCGAAAGCAGTCTCTAACCCTCGCCTTCGAGTGTTGGGCTTAAGGAACAGTTCTTGAATCATAGCTTGTTTAAATGTTGTTAGCAATGGGCAGCCCTCCTTAATCATTGGCTACATCGTATGTTTCGGTTTTCTTCCGTTCCCGCGCAAATGAGCACACGTGGTGAGTATAGGCGATCAGCTCACAAAACGTAAAAAAAATTGAACGCTATCAAAACACATACTCCAAATCTATAAATGTCACTTCAGGTGTTCCCCAAAGTTCACATTTAGGCCTTCTTCTTTTTATCATGTACGTAAACGACATTTCCTTCTTACGAAAACATCTAAAAGTACTTGTACATGCCGACGACATGAAGCTCTTTATTGAAATAAAACATGCTGTACATGCTGAAGTATTCCAATATGAGATTACCATATTCAACATTTGGTGCAAAAAAAGCTTACTTCAACTAAACGTTAAGAAATATAGTTCAGTAACGTTTAGTAGAAAAATCATGTCTTATTCTATTAACAAACATTTAGGAAACCAACCTGTAGAAAAATGTAATATTATTAGAGACCTAAGCGACAATATGACAATATGAATATTTGTGACAGTGGAGGTGTCTCGGAGGAATGCAAAATTTCAATGGACGAACAGTGTTTAGATACCGAATCTGAATCCGAGATGCCGCCATCTCCTCGTCCGATGCCTTCATCTCCCTCTGAGTTATTGCTTCCTCGCCTATAACCTCACCAAGACAATCTCGGGGGATCCGTAGGTAGTATACTTCAAGCCCATCCAAAAATATCAGAGTCCTGAATATTGCCCTGGACCGGATAAAATGTTACTCGGCAATAAAATAACTTCCCTCTGCGCTATACCAAATCTGTTCGAAATAGTTAAACTGATACCAATTTTCAATCACTGCATGCAATATATCGTCAATACTCAACACGGTTTCATTCCTAACTGCTTTACAATCACAAATTTACAATCATTTTTGTCTTATGTGACTGATGCAATAGCTAACGGTTTAAAAACGGACGTTATCTATACAGATCTTTCCTCCGCGTTCGATAATCGACCACGACATCACGGTTGCTAAATTGGACAAACTTGGTTTCACTTCGACACACATTCTTCGTTGGCTACAATCATACCTTAGGAATTGTCGTTTAGCAGTTCATTACCCGGAAACTAAGGGGGAGTCATTTCGAACCGTTAATATTTTTACTGTACTTCAATAATGTCAATTTTTCTCTGGAAGGTCTTCGCTTATCGTTTGCTGATGATGTGAAGATCTACCACATCATCCGCAAATTAAAAGACGCAGCCGTTTTCAGTGGCTCTATTTTTTGTTAATCTTCACAGAGTGCTGTATGTTAATCGCATGATTATAAATCCCGATAAGTGCTCGATTGATTGGAAGATCGACTGGCGTTAAGCACTTACCTTACGTTAAGCATCCATCTCGATTAATTACTTACATTCAAGCATCACATCAGTTCTATTGTAACTCAAGCCTCCCTTATCTTAGGAGGATGGCTGAACACTTTACAAACGTAAACTGTATATAATCCCTTTAATGTTCGCTTGTTCGTTCGAATATTGTTCGGCAATTTGGAGCCCCTGCTACCTGAACGGTGCTCTTGGAATCGAGACGATACAACGCAGATTTGATCTCTTCGCCCTTCGCCGATTGCTGTGGACCGACCCTCATCGACTAACTAGTTATGAAAGACGCGGGTTATTAATCGGTATTGAATTTATTTATTTCTTTTGAGCGAATAATGACAGGGCGCAAGTAAAATGATTATTATCGATACGTCACTTCGTTTATGCATTGTAAGCGTTTTAAATCTTTGAAGTGCGAAGAACCATTCACGGAACCCAGCATAGTTTCGGTCATAATATATTTTGAGTTTATGATTTGAAAAGTACTTATGAGGAATGAATTGTGATGGAATGAAACGTGACACGCTAAAGATTAAGGTAAAAGTGTAAAGAGCGTGTGGTGGGTTTTACAATTCTGCCTCATCTTACTTCTTTTTCATCCTTTTTTTGATCCGGAAATTATTAATTTTCGTTGTTCGATAATTGTGTTCACAATGAAAAGACTTACCTACAGTAATTTTCTATTACAACTTATTTTCCCCCACCATACGCTTTGTAATATTGCTCCAAATACAGGCAATTTACACAATTTTACAACCACTAACACCCTGAAGCTTATGCAGATTTTCGGAACAGCATCTAAACAAATTCACTATATTACTAATTAGGTTGACGAATGTCTTAACTAAAATTCCAGCATTAAATGTTTATTTTAAAATGTTGACTGTTTCAAAACCAGTTTTATAAAATTTTAGTAAATTTAACAACAACTTTCCGTATTCCGAAAAACTACTTAAGAAATCTAGTTGCGAAACAATTTTATTTTGTAGGTCAAGTAAGCTGATGCCGAAACAAGCTTGTCTTTATTTATAAATCAATTGAAAGTGTTAGGAAAAATCCCACATTTATATCATATCACAGAAAATCGTGCCATTCAACTTCTATGTAAATTATCATTTACTTTCTAAAACATATAACAAAAATTATTAATAATTATCACATTGTTCAAATCGCACTTGATTTTATTTACTTCATTCCATTTTCTTTGGATCTTTTCTTCCCATCCAGTGCCAAAGAACAGACTTCACTTTCATCCTAAAATTGAATGAATGAAATGAGTACATATGACTTAACTGTGTGTAGATAAAACCTACCTTTAGTAAATTTTTGTTATAGCATATAGAAATAACTCAGTCACTTTACCTAAAATTAGTTTATTGCACAAAACCACGATAATGTATGGAATGTATGTTTTGGATTTTTTTTGTGGTTTCATACAAATACTCGCTTCATTCATTTTACTATCTTCATCTTGTTTACACCACATTCAATTACTTTCACTTTCACTTTGAGATATTGTTTTTAAAAGGCATTTTTGTTTAATAGACATCATATTCATGGTATAACCATCTTTTCTCTTATTTCATAATTATTTACATGAGGAACATAAGAGAAACGAAGCCCAGATCAACGCAACTAATGGTATTTATCATTCAAAATAGATTTCGCACTTACAGCTTTGAGTGACAACATTTTGCGGAACGCAATTAGTATACAGAGCCAACCAGGCACTGGAATTAACGTAAAAGAAATACAGTATGTTCACTAACAAAGTTTAGAAAAATTATGGCGACGAACCCAAAACTATCGTTGTTTAAATATTGTCGGTCAAGCGCACATATGATGTTGTATAATACTTCCTTCTCTTACCATATCTGATGCTTGATCTTCATAGTACGCATCTGTGTTGGTTAACAGAGAAAAAAGATTTCCTTCTACCCTACCAACATTTTCTTTCATTTGTAGGTAGCGTTGTTGGTCGTCTTTTTATATTATTACATATCACAAATTAAGGTAGCGCTTCGCCGTGGTCACGGGAGTTCGCTGCCTATCCCGGGGTTTCACGCACTTTACCCAAAATTGTGAGAAAACGGGGAAGAAAACGGAAATTCCAAGAACATACGATTCTAGATAATTAATTTTTCTATCGATTCGTATATAAATTGTGCCTGATAAACATTTTTATCGAAAGATTTCGTGCGAGTTATAAAAATAAATGAGTTTTTCCTTATTTTTTCGCACGCACACAATGTCAACGCATGCATTGGGTTGTGCAAAATGCTACATGCGGTAGACGCTAACAATATTTCTTTTGTTTTCGTTGTCCGCTCTCTCTGCGTAAACGTTGAACATAGATGAGTAGAAAATGTAAGTAAGTGTTACTACTTTGTAAAACAATTTCTATTCATGTTTCAGTAGAACCAGAAATCAGTAATGATTTTCATCGCTACTAGCTTTGACGCTTTGTTGAAAACGTAGCACATCCCTACACATGCGAGTTGTTTATAGCGAGAAAAGGAAAAAAGAAAACCAAATTTTATCAAAACTCGCACGAAATCTCGCGAAAGAAAAGCTTTCTAACTAATATTTTTCGCCAAATTCATAGTAAAATCATTTACCTACAATCGTATGTTTTTGATTTTTCGTGAATCGGGTTAGTATTTTAGAAATTTGCAATTTAGGGTGAAATTTCGGCGACAAAGCAAGAGGAAGCAGTGAGTTGTCTTGCTTCGACCTGACCACGGCGAAGCGCTACCTTAAGCTAAAGTACTCGAAACAAAAGCTCGATAGAAGGGTTTGTTTTATTTTGCGCTTCAAATAAAAATATATTTTTACAATACTACTATACCATCGAGAATAGCAAAAAAAGGTTTTTAGTTTAATGAACACAGCGCTCAAAACTTCTACTGCTGGAATAGGGGAAAAAGTCGCTTACACAAAAATTTCGATATCTCCGTTAAAAATGGACGGATTTTAACAATTTTTGGCTTGCTGGATAGGTATTACCGTGCGGAATCTAAGTCTGAAAATATATTCTGTTTTCAAGGTCAATTGTGACAGATACTGTCAAAAAACTGAAAATTTTGACATAAAATTTCGCATATCTCAAAAAGTAAACATCCGATCTCAAAACCATTCAATAGCGTTCAGGGTGACAGGGAGACCTTTCATTTGCGACTAGACACTTGATCAAAATCGGTCCAGCCATCTCTGAGATCTCGACCTCTTAGTTGACAACACACATTTGACATTTTGCTCAAAACTGTAGGCTATATTAGTTACTTACCAAACGAACCGACTTCGGCTATACTGGTTCCCATTTCCCGGTTCCAGAAGTACCGGCAATGGTGGTCAAAAACTCTAAAACGAGACTCACTCGATTTTCTTAGAGATGATTTGATCGATTTCCACAAACAGACTAAAATAAAAGTTCTTTTAGTCTCATAGGTTGCTGTTTAGTTTCATCCTGGTCCGACTTCCGGTTCCAGATCTATAGGGCAAAGTGTATTTAATCATTTAGTGCGACAATGCAATTAAAGAAAAATTCTTATAAACTCGACATTACTGTTTACAAATTGAAAAGGTTATGTTAGTTCATACCAAAAGAAAGTTTCTTATTTTATTCAAGATTGAAAGAAAGTTTTCTTGACAGAATTTTCTAGAGATATTTTTGGAAATATAAGAAATATGTTAAAGGCATCATTACACCACTAGGTGGCTTACAATTTACTAGGTTTTTTACAATCGATATCGGCAAGGCGAATGTGCTTATCACAACAGAGACTGTAGTATAGACATTATATCGTAGTGATAAAAAGTATCGTCGCTGCAATCGAGTTCTGTCTGCGTACCGGTTTCGCACTTAATATATGAATATTTATGACAGTTGAGGTGTCTCGGAGGAATGCGAAGTTTCAATGGACGAATAATGTTTATATACCGAATCTGAATCCGAGATGTCGCCATCTTCTCGTTCGGTGCCTTCATCTCCTTCTGAGTTATTGCACGGGAAATATACTCGGTGTGTTCTACGCACATACAGAATACGGAAAACTGCAACGATTCGCGAGAGAACGCTCTAAACGTTCTTATGCGGAAATTCTAAAAAGAATAATTAAGGGGGGTCCATTAAACCATGTAAGCCCGTTTGCACTCTTGTCAGTTGACGGAGATACCTCTGACGACCCCTGCGATATTTATTTATTTATTTATTTATTTATTTATTAATTTCGTCAAGCAAATGTAGACTACATATAAATGGTTTACAATGTTTACTTAGATACTACGCATTATTTCTACGTCTAAGCTATAATTTCATTTCATTTTTGAACATTCAAAGGTCAAGATGTTTGCAATATTGATTGTAGTGGCGCATTATACGATTGATTGGGCTACATTTTGCGTAATTTGTTCTAGTGTTTCTTTCTAAAAATAATTTCCTGGTTCGTAATTGACGGCTTGGGATATAAAAATTTAATTGCGATAATAAAGAAGGTGATTGAATGCGTTGAGGAATAATGTCGCTGATAAAATAAAGCATTGCAAAGTCGCGGCGTTCTTTAAGTGTTTGAATATTGATGAGCATGCAGCGTGCTTCATATGGTGGTAAAGGAAATGCTGTCCAGTTTAGTTTACGAAGTGCATATAAAAGAAATTGCTTTTGAATAGACTCGATACGTTCTTCGTGAATAATATTGTATGGATTCCATACTAGGCTGCAATATTCCAAAATAGGTCTGACATATGTACTGTATAATAATTTCATTGTGTATGGGTCCTGAAAGTTATGACTGAAGCGTTTAATAAAGCCCAGCATGCTATTTGCTTTATTGATTATGGTATTGTAGTGTTCCACAAAAGTGAGCTTGGAGTCTAAGATTACGCCTAAATCTCTTACAATTTTACATTTTTCTACAAGTTGATTTCCTAGATGTATGTTTGTGGATATAGTTTCATTTTTCCTACTGAAAGTTATTGAGTTACATTTTGCCTTTCTCTATAGAAAGGTATTAGAATTGCTGGAAAATCGACTTTCGAACGGAGCCTCCGAGACCCATAGTGTTATATACCATTCGATTCAGTTCGACCAGATCGAAAAATGTCTGTGTGTGTGTGCGTTTGTGTGTGCACTTTTCGAAGAAATATGAACGCGCTCAATTTTCTCAGAGATGGCTGAACCGATTTTAACATACTTGGGCTCGTTTGAAAGCTACTGCCGGGCCATTTATCATGTTCGAAGATCAAATGGCTGTGACTTTTGGTTCCGGAGAGATTGTATAAGTGACGTAACCGACAAAAAGCGTTGTATTTGAACGCGCTCAATTTTCTCAGAGATGGCTGAACCGATTTTAACAAACTTGGGCTCGTTTGAAAGCGACTGTCAGGGTGCCAAAATTTTGGGATCACCCCTATTTTCGTTAAGCTCTAGCGCTCAAAAGTTTGAGTACCTCGAAAAAAGCCTTCATGCAAAATTTGAGCTAAATCGGACATTCGTAAGGGGTGCTGCCCGGTGGTAAAGGTTTGACAATTTTCGATCTTGAAAAAGCACCATAGGGGGAAGTACATGAAATTTCCAAAATCGAAAAACAATTTTGATGCCGAAACTCTTAAAACTGCATGAAACATCAAAATTTAGTGTCATCTAAAAAAAAAATTTTTTTGAAAAAATCAACTTTCTGGGACTTAGAAAAAGTCCCAAAAAGTGGACTTTTTCAAAAAAAATTTTTTTCGAGATGACACTAAATCTCGACGTTTCGTGAAATTCTAAGCCTTTTAGCATTTCGAAAATTTCATGTACTCCCCCTTCGATTTCGAAAATTTCATGTACTCCCCCCATGGTGATTCTTCAAGATATATGAAAATTCCACTAAGTGTACTAAGAAGGGTTTTTGCCTTTATCATATAGAAAGGCTCACTGTGAAAATCGACTTTTTAATACCATGCCATATAATGTCATATACCATACGACTCAGCTCGACGAACTGATCAAATGTCTGGGTGTGTGTGTGTCCGTCCGTGTGTGTAAGTGTATGTGTGTGTATGTAGCAAAAATATGCACTCACTTTTCTCAGAGATGGCTAATCCGATTTTTACAAACAAAGATTCAAATGAAAGGTCTCATAGTCCCATAGCCTGCTATTGAATTTCATTCCGATCCGACTTCCGGTTCCGGAGATATAGGATGATATGTACCAAAAAAGTGAAAAAAATATGCACTCACTTTTTTCAGAGATAGCTGAACCGAATTTCACAAACTAAAATTCAAATGAAAGGTATTGTGGTCCCATAGTTTGCTATTGAATTTAATATGAATGTGACTTCCGGTTCCGGAGTTATATGGTAATATGTGAAAATTTGAGAAAAAGTTTACACTCAATTATCTCTGAAACAGCTAAACCGATTTTCGCAAACTAAGATTCAAATGAAAGGTCTTATAATATCCTAAAAATTTGTGGAACATTTTATCTGTATCCGACTTCCGGTGGATAAGTGGAAAATTACCCATTTTATTAGTATTTTTCCACGAACGATGGTTAAAAACAGGTACAAATCCCCTAAATCTGTCTGATAAATTCTTCTAGTTTGCAGAGCTTGTTGGTTACATATTAGTTAGTGGGCATGAAAACTTAATTCGGCACTACTGCTCCCCTCTTTTCCTGTTCCGAGAGCACCGAAAGTGGAGAAGAAAAACTCCTAAAACTAAATTCACTTCGATATCTCTGCGATGCTTGAACCGATTTTCACAAATCGTGATTTGAATTAAAGTTCATGCTGTCTTTAAAGCTACTGTGAAATTTCATCTGGATCCGACTTCCGGTTCCGCAATTACAGGGCGCTGAGTGTCAAAGTTTTCAAATAGCCATATAGAGTGACAATATGTACAACATCGAAAGAAGAAGAAAACACAAAACGAACAAGGCGTGCTTTGTTCTATTTCGTACACGTTGTGTAGTGATGTCAATAATAATAATAATAATAATTATAATTATAATAATAATCTTACTACATGTTTTATGCTGCTGATTCATGCTGTTTAGCTTGACTTACATATGCAGAAGTAACAGTAACAGTTTGTTAGATTTCGTTTGAGTTTAACTACGTTCAATTTGTAGATCATATTTGTTGGTAGCAAACGAACCAACTTCGGCTATTCCGTTTATCTGAATCCGGTTTTGGAAGAACTGGAAATAGTGATTTTAAAAAAAAGGGTCTCACTCACTTTTCTTGGAGATGGCCAAATCAATTTTCACAAACTTATAAGTTCAAAAGAAAAATCTTACAGTTTCATATGGAATTCCTTAATTTGTTGTGGATACTACTTTCGGTTCCGGAACTACAGGTTAAACAGGATTTATAGAGTTTGTGAGATTAGATCCGAACAAATTATCCTATTTCTATTCAATAAACAATTGATTTTGCGAATTTCACGGTTATATTTATGATGTAATGAGTAATATGAGAAAGGCATCATTACACTACTAGGTGGATTAAAATAGGTTTTTTAGATTAGCATCACTGTTCTCATACAAATAGGCAACGCAAATGTCAAGCACTAGTTTGGAAAAATGATACTGACTGTGTGACATAAACACTGAAGTATGCTTTTGTGAACTACTCGAATCAATTTGAATCAATTGGTGTCAAAATTAGTATTCAAATTATTTAATAAAAGTATGAAACATACTTCCATGAGACTGTTATGAATGAAGAGAAAGGCATTATCACACCACTAGGTGGATTAAGAAGGGTTTTTTACATTGAGTTGGAGTAGACTTTTGCAGCACCAAATGTGGAATAGATTGATTTCGTTCTGGAATATTACAGCGTCGTTGATATTTTTTTCCATGAAGAGTTTCATGTCGTCTGCACTTTCAGATTTTTTAGTATGAAGGAAATGTCGTTTATATGTAAAATGAAAAGGAGAGGCCCTAAGTGAGAACCCTGAGGTACGCCAGAAGTTACATTAATTGGTTCAGACAGAATATTTTGGAAGCGGACTACCTGTACACGATTCGTTAAGTATGATTTGAGCCATTCCAGAAGAGTATGTTTTATGCCATATTTTTGTAGTTTGTGTAGAAGTAATGGTATGTCAATACGGTCGAAGGCTTTGCTAAAGTCAGTGTAAAAAGTTTCTACGTAGTTTCCGGCGTCCATTGCATCTGAATGCTTCACTCTGAAGTGAATGTGATGTGATAAAATCTGGCTTCTCCTAAACTTCGTCGTAAAGGCCGCAGATTGTCCTCTTCATCACAAAATATCTAAAAGAAACGAAAAGTGTTGACTCAAAACCGAAGCAAACTCCTCCCCTTGGTTTTAAAAAATTTAGGGATCATTAGCAGTACCCAGCACTTCCTTGGGCCTCAAAAAACCCGTATGACCCCAAATCACAACCAGAAAATCAAACAAACTGGATTATTGAATTTGTTTATATAGTGAATTAGATATTAACCGCCTTATATATTACTGATCCTCTGAAAAGCATCCTAACTGCCTTCTACTAGTAAGTACATTTTGAAAACAGTTGACTGAACAATGACTCCTCCTTGCAGTTATTGTATCTTCGATGGATAATTTATCATTAGAAATGGAAGATATGACCAACGTGATTCAATAGAGTTGCAGCAGTATCATCCCATAAAATTGATTCTTTGAAACATCTGATACACAGTCGTGATTGTGATGTATTCTCTTAAAGTGGAACTTAGCTTACTTCTAACATTACCCTTGACTTCCATAATTTCAGTATAATACACCTGGATCGATAGGACCCCTATGGAAGAGCACTTTTAAGGATAAAAAAGTGCTATTAATTTTATCGTGTAACCCCCTCGAATCCGGGTTTGTTGTTTCTTGCCAAATTAATATGAAAGGCGAAGATCTGTGTATAGCTTCCATCTACATTCCTCCCAGAGTCACGATATGGCATCGACGGCTAGCAAACATCATAGAGCATCATCGCGACTGGTTTTAGGGGACTTTAATTCGTATAGTGCAGGGTGTGAATATTAATGATTAATGATGATGATAATCGTTAATCCATCGCTTCTGTTTCGATGAACGATGAACCTTTTTCGGAAAACTCGCAAATTTCAGCACATACTAGGAGAGGCTACTGCCAGTTGTTCAAGCGAGCAAGGGAAATTTCAAAGCTGGTGTTGTTGTTTTAAAATTGTGAAACACAATATTTTTCATAAAAGTGTTTCGATAAAAACCATGTTTTTTTAATACGGGATTTTACTACGTATCGTACAACAGGCTTTCAATTTTACATATAGGCACATTTCGCTTCGTGTGTTGTATTTTGGAATGGCACGACACGAAAAAAAGTCGAAAATTAGCTTAATCCCACTATACACTGAGGTTTTTTATTCGATAGTTTCCAAAAATTATCAACTTTAATGCACAATAAAATGCTAAAATCTAATTAATGCCAACACTCTTGTCTAAGAAGGTTTCGGATTTTCTTTCATAAATTGTCAGATTTGTTCAAATAAATTTTTATGTTGGTATGAGTATTCATTCACAAGTTTTTACAATGATACGAAAAGTTGATTAGGAAGTTGTTTATTTCTAGAAGACTATTTGCTTTTTTAAACATCGTTCGATTAACGGCGATGGTAAGAACAATCGAATTTATTTATTTCTTTTCAGCGAATAATGACAGGGCGCTAAAGTACTTATGAGGAATGAATTGTGATGGAATGAAACGTGACACGCTAAAGATTAAGGTAAAAGTGTAAAGAGCGTGTGGTGGGTTTTACAATTCTGCCTCATCTTACTTCTTTTTTCATCCTTTTTTTGATTCGAAAATTATTAATTTTCGTTGTTTGATAATTGTGTTCACCATGAAAAGACTTACCTCCAGTAACGACCATACACTTTGTGATATTGCTCCAAATATAGGCAATTTACACAACTTTACAACCACTAACACCCTGAAACTTATGCAGATTTTCGGAATAACATCTAAACAAATTCAGTATATTACTAATCAGGTTGACGCATGTCTTCACTAAAATTCCAGCATTAAATGTTTATTTTAAAATGTTGACTGTTTCAAAACCAGTTTTATAAAATTTTAGTAAATTTAATTCCGAATTCCGAAAAACTACTTATGAAATCTAGTTGCGAAACAATTTCGCAACAACTTTCCGTATTCCGAAAAACTACTTAAGAAATCTAGTTGCGAAACAATTTTATTTTGTAGGTCAAGTCAACCGAAACAAGCTTGTCTTTATTTATAAATCAATTGAAAGTATTAGGAAAAATCCCACATTTATATCATATCACAGAAAATCGTGCCATTCAACTTCTATGTAAATTGTCATTTGCTTTCTAAAACATATAACAAAAATTTATTTTCAAGAACAGTAAGCAGCTTAATAATTATCACATTGTTCAAATCGCACTTGATTTTATTTACTTCATTCCATTTTCTTTGGATCTTTTCTTTCCATCCAGTGCCAAAGTACAAACTTTCATAGTTTTTCAATTCAATTAACTTATATTCAGTACTTCACTTTCATCCTAAAATTGAATGAATGAAATGAGTACATATGACTTAATTGTGTGTAGATAAAACCTACCTTTAGTAAATTTTTGTCATAGCATATAGAAATAATTCAGTCACTTTCCCTAAAATTAGTTTATTGCACAAAACCACGATAATGTATGGTATTTTCTTAATTTTTTGTGATTTCATACAAATACTCGCTTCATTCGTTTTACTATCTTCATCTTGTTTACACCACATTCAATTACTTTCACTTTCACTTTGAGATATTATCAAACGTTTTTAAAAGGCATTTTTGTTTAATAGACATCATATTCATGGTATAACCATCTTTTCTCTTATTTCATAATTATTTACATGAGGAACATAAGAGAAACGAAGCCCAGATCAACGCAACTAATGGTATTTATCATTCAAAATAGATTTCGCACTTACAGCTTTGAGTGACAACATTTTGCGGAACGCAATTAGTATACAGAGCCAACCAGGCACTGGAATTAATGTAAAAGAAAAACAGTATGTTCACTATCAAAGTTTAGGAAAATTATGGCGACGAACCCAAAACTATCGTTGTTTAAATATTGTCGGTCAAGCGCACACATGATGTCGTATAATACTTCCTTCTCTTACCATATCTGATGCTTGATCTTCATAGTACGCATCTGTGTTGGTTAACAGAGAAAAAAGATTTCCTTCTACCCTACCAACATTTTCTTTCATTTGTAGGTAGCGTTGTTGGTCGTCTTTTTATATTATTACATATCACAAATTAAGCTAAAGTACTCGAAACAAAAGCTCGATAGAAGGGTTTGTTTTATTTTGCGCTTTAAATAAAAATATTTTTTTTGCAATACTACTATACCATCGAGAATAGCAAAAAAAGGTTTTTAGTTTAATGAACGATGAGGTCTAGCTTGGTATAAAATGTCCAATACACTATACGGAAGACAATATAGCATTCGGAACAATTTTGCGCAAACATCACTTATACCATTAACAAAGTGAAGTCTCAGTTTATTCCATTATAATAAAGAAAGGCTAAACAATCACTGTGAAAATTGATTATACGACAGTGGTTTGAAAGGTTGAGCAATACATACCTTTTCACTCAGCTCGTCGAGATAAAAAAAAATGTCCGTATGTATGTGTGAGTATTCTTTTATTTTCTCAGAAATGTCTAGACCGATTTAAGCAAACTTGAATGCAAGTGAAAGGGCTTCAGATTTGACTTCCGGTTACAAAATAACAAGAAGGTGTCAATTTATTTGTTAGAATCAGAGTCTCACGAGGAGTTAATACAAAAGTATAAATCGAACGCTCTTCGGGATTGAGTAAAAGAACTATGATTATCAAGGCAAAGAAATTTAGCCCAAGAAATATTATCAATTAAAATCGAATAGCGTATACCCATAGCCAAATATCATGTATTAAAATACTCCTAAGGTGATGAGTTTAAACTCTAATAAACTATTGAGTAAGTAAATATGGAAAATCATTCACATTACTGCGTGTAAAATTCACTGTAAAATCTGAAACGATAAAGTAAAGCATCGGTAGATACAATCATTTGAGCAGTTTCATTTCCGCTTTCCACCTAACAAATATTAATACTGTGAAACATATCACACAATAAAATTGTTGCACACCATACAAGCAGATCATTGCGAAAAAAGTTTATTAATACAATACAAGAACAATGTTACCTACTTGTGGTGTGCATAGGGACAGTCCTATGGAGTAATTTGAACAGCTGACATAGGACTGCACGATTATGACCAAATCACTGCTTAAATTCGGTTTGAATATTTGGGCAGCAGCATTTCGTGTTCCAAAAAACTTTTCCGGAATTCCGTACAGCTTTTTACCTTCGCTAATTGCGTTGATTTCGTGACACGTAATCTTGAGAAGATGATGGAAACATACACCTGACTGAAAGTCAAAGCTAGACATATCGGCCTGGCCTAAAACAAAATACGTAATAGGAATAGGCTCTAAAGAATAAATGCTACATCTTCCACCAAGAAGCCACCAAGTTGATTAGCTCGTGTATTTGGGCTCACTGATGACCTCTGATAATGATACAAGGAGGGGTATTTTTACAGTAAATCGTGCGGATATCGATATTTAAACTTCTCTTCGCCAAGCTTGTGTTCAAGTTTTTTATGCAAGCAGTTCTTTTTATAGCGTTTCTGTACCATTACTACCATTCTGCGATTTCGGTTGAAGCAATAAACTATTTCACATTATCAATCGAGTTCATCTTATATAAATTAGAAATTAATCTTATTCACTCAAAATTTACCCAGGGGAAGTTGTCAATTTCTCAGGCGAAACGACATAACATGGGATTTCATCCAATCTTGCATGACACAAGATCAAAGCATACCAACTAAAGCTTGAAATCGTTTTATGGTACTTTTTGTCTTGCTGTCTAGCTAAAACCTACCTCTAGCATGCTACACGTCGGACTGAAACGTTAGCTATAATTTTGCTTGTATTTATAGCTTCACGTGCTTCCAACAGCTTCGCTTTTGCATCGATTGATCAATCAGAGTGATGCTTTCCCTTCGATATATCGCTTACTCCTTTGAAACCGTCGACTATGGCAGGGAAATCCGGTATGCCGGAGATTTTTTGCAGACAAAATAGGACACTGCTAGCTATTAATTAACATTTCAATGATTTACAATTAAAAATGCATTGCTATGAACATTCAAATCAATACGTAGAAATATTTCCAATCAAATGGTGACATAATATTAATAATTGATACAAAATTGACTGAGCTGTAATTGTTCAAAACCTTACCACATTTCTACGTGTATTTTTCTTGTGTTTCTAATTTGTACCCCTATTTAGGAAACAAAAATGTGTTCCACATTAATAATTGAACTGCGTGGAAGATGTCAAAGTAGCTTCCGAGGCCTGGCTCTGAAATAGCAACGCAAGTAGTCTTACCTTGTCTTAGGCCTGAGCCGGATGTGGCCACTTGAACGTAATCTGTAATCACACTGTAACTTTTTTACGAGCCAGAATTGGTCTTAAACAAGTTAGTTATCTCTAAAAAGATATAAATTAGTGGAATTGAACGGTTCTTTCACTCAAGGGGGACAATACATGTAAACACCGTATTACATTCACCAGTGAAATGATACTTTATTCTGTCATTTCGCATTTTGAGTTACGAGAAACTTTGCAAAAAAAACTCTCGTAGCCTTGAAATAATACTTCACGGTTTTTAGAAATAACACGAATTTTTCCAAACGGTTTCTGTTTATTGTTCTATAAGGCAGGGGTGGAAATAAGCAAATTTTTGATTCACAGTAAATAAAAATAGTCATAGTTATCTTTTCATATCACATTTAGTGTAAATATTAAAAGTAATCTTGAAACGGATGAGTTTTGATAAGATCAGTATCACTGTCTGATTTGATGTAAACGTAAAAACTGATTACCGCTCAATTTTCTCGGATATAGATTATCCGGTAGCAATCATTTCCGGCTCGTTAGGTGAGTTTATTTCGTCGTTCGCATCGAAATTCCATGCTTCGTAATGTATTTGAAATTTATTCAGCAATACCGTCGTGATGGAGATACATCATCAATAAAACAGCTAATAATATTACTATACATGCTGCGGTGAATAAAAAGTACGGGTGTGTAATGTCAGAGACATAACTTGATGTCGTGAATACGAATAAAACTGACACGATTCCTTTACATGTTCGAATTCGAATTGATAGTCGTTCGATTGTGTGAATCGCGAAACTTTCCCTCTACTAAAATTTTCAACGATTTTTGACGTCGATTATCTCATGTTTGATTTGCATATTTCATTGAAAGAAACTAGCAAGATGCTGTACAGGATTCATTTCTGACTTTAAAAACGTGATTAATCCACCTAGCAGTGAGATGATACCTTTTTTTATCAATTCGCATGTGTTTTTTGCATGAATATTCTTCGGTGTTTATGTTTTCATTACATTATTTTAATGACCGTCGTTTTAAGCGACAATTTGAGATTTTAATCACTCATTACTCTGTAATGTCGAAACTGAAAATCAGATCGAATTTGAATCTAGAAGTGTGATAATCGATTAAACATGCCATTATATGTCGAAGTAATTTCCACTTTAGAGTTTGCGGTAATTTAAGGTACTTCCAGAGCCGGTACTCAGGAACCAGCATAACCCAAACCGATTCGTATGGCCATATGACGAATAAATTACAGCTTGAAGCTTAATTGGATAAAATTCATTAATTTTTATATGTATGTATAAAACTAATTAATTTTGTATATAAGTTTAATTCAATTTGAATTTTTGTTTCTGATATTTAATTAGGCTTTTTTGAGAAAACGATTGAGCTTTGAGAAACGATTTTATACTGGAACCGGAATTTTAAAATCGATATGGCCGAAGTCAGATAAATTCACCTGAGAAGCTGTATAGTTTACATTTGTTCCAAAATATTTGAAAATCAGTGAAGACATCTTTGAGAAATCAAAGCACGAATTAAATTTTTAGGTACCTTCTGAATCGACAACTGAATACCACAAAAACTGAAAAAAGTTATTATTTTTATCGACTATCCAAATCTGCTAACCCGATCAACCTAATTAATTTATGTGGAATAGACATTTTTATACTAATCACCCTGTATCCCCGAAACCGGAAGTTGGATTTGACTGAAGAGCAAGATGTTTGAAAGAATCTTGAATCTTTTCATTTGCATCTTAGATGATTCTTAGATTTCATTTGAATCTTAGATCGGTTCAGCCATCTACGAGAAGAATGAGTTACACAATTTTGATTTCGTTTCAAATATCATCCTGTAGTTCCGGAACCAGAGGTCGGAACCAAACATAATTCAGGAACTTTGTTTGGGAGCATACGACTTTTCATATGAATCTGAATTTGCAGAAAAGAAATTTTCCGAGAAAATTGAGTGAAATTATTTGTCACACACGCATTTGCTGATCTCGACGAACTGATTCGAATGGTATATGGATGTTATGTTCTTCCAGCATTTAGTGCTGTAAGTAGTTTTAAACTATATAATTAAAAAAACTATATAATTAAAAAAATTCACCTGGTTTATATCTGTCATATTCGAACGCTGTATTCTGTATAGTTTACATTTGTTCCAAAATATTTGAAAATCAGTGAAGACATCTTTGAGAAATCAAAGCACGAATTAAATTTTTAGGTACCTTCTGAATCGACAACTGAATACCACAAAAACTGAAAAAAGTTATTATTTTTATCGACTATCCAAATCTGCTAACCCGATCAACCTAATTAATTTATGTGGAATAGACATTTTTATATTAATCACCCTGTATCCCCGAAACCGGAAGTTGGATTTGACTGAAGAGCAAGATGTTTGAAAGAATCTTGAATCTTTTCATTTGCATCTTAGATGATTCTTAGATTTCATTTGAATCTTAGATCGGTTCAGCCATCTACGAGAAGAATGAGTTACACAATTTTGATTTCGTTTCAAATATCATCCTGTAGTTCCGGAACCAGAGGTCGGAACCAAACATAATTCAGGAACTTTGTTTGGGAGCATACGACTTTTCATATGAATCTGAATTTGCAGAAAAGAAATTTTCCGAGAAAATTGAGTGAAATTATTTGTCACACACGCATTTGCTGATCTCGACGAACTGATTCGAATGGTATATGGATGTTATGTTCTTCCAGCATTTAGTGCTGTAAGTAGTTTTAAACTATATAATTAAAAAAACTATATAATTAAAAAAATTCACCTGGTTTATATCTGTCATATTCGAACGATTATGTTGCCAAAAACGAGCCGTGCTAAAATCGGTCCGAGGCTAAATGTCATGAAAAAGGATGCTGTACACAGTCTTTTTGGTACTTAGAAACAATTGTATGTAACAGAATAAAAAATCGTCTTTTCCGTTGCTCCCAAGCATTGCTTTGTCGTACAGCGCTCAAAACTCCTACTGCTGGAATAGGGGGAAAAGTCGTTTACACAAAAATTTCGATATCTCCGTTAAAAATGGACGGATTTTAACAATCTATGGCTTGTTGAATAGGTATTATCGTGCGGAATCTAGATCAGAAAACATATTCTGTTTTCAAGGTCAATTGTGACAGATATTGTCAAAAAATTTTGACATAAAACTTCGAATAACTCAAAAAGTAAAAATCCGATCTCAAAACCATTCTTTAGCGTTTTGGGTGACGGGGAGACCTTTCATTTGCGACTAGTTTGATCAAAATCGGTCCAGCCATCTCTGAGATCTCGTCCTCTTAGTTGACAACACACATACAGACACACACACATACACACACACACACACACACACACACACACACACACACACACACACACACACAGACATTTGCTCAGTTCGTCAAGCTGAATCGATTGGTATATGTCATTCGGCCCTCCGGGCCTCGGAAAATTTTTCGAAAGTTTGAGCGAATTCTATACCTATTTTTTATATATATAAAAAAAGGTAAAAGGACCAAATTGTGGAATTCTCTACGACATTTAGCACAGTTCGGAACATTTTCCTCGAACGATTTTCGCACAGCGAAAAGTGCACGAAGCAAATCAAACTATTTTGGATTTTCACTAAACTGATGATTTATATCTTCGATTTGCAAAGAAGTAATCTTAAGGTAGCGCTTCGCCGTGGTCAGGTTGAAGCAAGACAACTCACTGCTTCCTCTTGCTTTGTCGCCGAAATTTCACCCTAAATTGCAAATTTCTAAAATACTAACCCGAATCACGAAAAATCAAAAACATACGATTGTAGGTAAATGATTTTACTATGCATTTGGCGAAAAATATCAGTTAGAAAGCTTTTCTTTCGCGAGATTTCGTGCGAGTTTTGTTAAAATTTGGTTTTCTTTTTTTCCTTTTCTCGCTATAAACAACTCGCATATGTAGGGATGTGTTACGTTTTCAACAAAGCGTCAAAGCTAGTAGCGATGAAAATCTTTACTGATTTCTGGTTCTACTGAAACATGAATAGAAATTATTTTACAAAGTAGTAACACTTACTTACATTTTCTACTCATCTATATTCAACGTTTACGCAGAGAGAACGGACAACGAAAACAAAAGAAATGTTGTTAGCGTCTACCGCATGTAGCATTTTGCACACCCTAATGCATGCGTTGACATTGTGTGCGTGCGAAAGAATAAGGAAAAACTCATATATTTTTATAACTCGCACGAAATCTTTCGATAAATATGTTTATCAGGCACAATTTATATACGAATCGATAGAAAAATTAATTATCTAGAATCGTATGTTCTTGGAATTTCCGTTTTCTTCCCCGTTTTCTCACAATTTTGGGTAAAGTGCGTGAAACCCCGGGATAGGCAGCGAACTCCCGTGACCACGGCGAAGCGCTACCTTAATAGTTCTTTAGATAACATTTGGAGCCATTAAAACGACAGATTTTATATAATGTTATCCACTGTTCGTTTCTTGTTTTCTTTCTCTTCAATGCAAACCATCAGCAGCTGATGCAATCGTTCTTGCTTGAATTGAAACTAGATTTGCGTACAAACCGACACATTCGCTCGCAGTGCCAAATGATGCGAAACTGGTTTAATGCGTCTTCTCGCCTTGACGTCCGGAAGGAAAATGAGAACTACGACCTGAGCGGTTTGAGTCTTCTCGCCCCGACGTCTGCTTTCATCCAACGCACAAGAAGAAATGATCGATTTTCGACCACGGTTCCCCTTTTACAACGTTTAGTTGAAGATATGTGCCTGACTACCTCAAAATCGTCGTCCTTGCAAAAGTAAAGAGTTTTCCGCGTTGATTTAAAATTTTCAGAAAACCTCATTTTTGAGTTGTTTGTGGTTATCTCACACTGTTCAAAGTATTATACTGAATTCCTGATCATATTTTTGATGAAATAGTGAAAGAATTATGTTGCTGCCATTAACACAAGTCGAGATATTCACGATTAAGTTCTGCCCATTCTTCCATATGGCTAAATTTGAAAAGGCGCCCCATAGTAAAGTAAGTCGTATTCACGACAATAATTATAATTATAATGACAAGGAAATCATGACCAATACTAAAGCGTGCTATGCTGCTGATTAATATCACCATATTTAGCAGAAGTAACAGGAGTGCAGGATTTTGCTACGCCAATTCAAACGCACCATTCAAATGCTGCCCCAAATGCTACGCTCCTGTTATTTTATAAACCAAATTCATGTCAAATAGCGTTTTATTATAATTATAAGGTATAAGCAGCTTGAAGTTAAACAAAGACTTTTATAGTTAAATCCACTATTTGGTGTTCTGAAAACTGTTACATTAACATTATCAATGTGGCTACGATGCAAATTGATTATTTTCATACAACCTTCATCTAGCATTAATTTTCTTTCATCTAATATTAATTTTATTGCAAATTAAATAACAGGTTGCGAAATCCAACACGGTTTGTATCAAAGAGAAAACTTTGTGTTGTGTTGAAACTTTATTCTTAGAGGCATACTTTGAGCGAGATTTTGCGAGTATTCTTCTGAAAACGACCTCCAAATTTGGTTAATTCGACGAACAAGCTGTTTCAAATTGTGTGCCCGGTTCTTCCCATGCTTCATCTTTGTTTGAGCCCAAAAGTTCTCAGTTGGATTGGCATCGAGCGACTGAAAGGGCCAATCCTAGGTCACGACACCTTGACCCATTCAAGACGTTTTTTCACATGTTTTTCACTCAACATCGGTTTTTGCGGTTTTTGTCTGTCATAGTCTTGGTTTTGTCTAACATAGAGAATGAAACAGTTCTCTGAAAGGTTTGGTCATCCATTGGAAAACGAAGTCGGTTCACTATTATATATACTTCCAGCACCGGAACCCGAGAACCGATATAATCGAAGTCGGTTTGCATGGCCACCAACATGACGTACAAATTCTACTAGTTTTTATTTAAATTTTGAAGATTTTGTACGATTTTTCCATCGTATTCTAAACGACGATAAAAATTTTTGTTGTATCCGAAAATATGCAGTAATTTTAGGTAGGACCTTTCATTTGACCCTAAGATTGGGAATAACGGATTTTGTTTCGCCAAGAGTGAGAGTTAAGGAAAATTGGTCAAACCATCGCTGAGAAAAATGAGTGAAATCCATTTTGGAATATATGACCACTATTTCCGGTACTTCCGGAACAGGAGACCGGGACCCAGGATAGCCGAAATCGGTTTGTTTAGTTGTCTTCTGATAATGGCTATCAGTTTTAAGACCACTTTAGAAAATTTTTTACGTGTTTTGTTTTACCGGTTTAAGTGACGGTGTATGACATTGAACACACTTTACCCTATATCATCACTTTTCTCAGCGATGGTTTGACCGATTTCCACAAACTTAGATTCAATTTAAGGGTCTTCCGGTCCCATAAGGAATTTGTTTCTCCTTTCTACCTATATTCTTTGATTATTGCTGTCCAAACCATACACTGTTGAACGATAATATTCTAAAGTGTTGGTACAATCAATATACGAGTAAATAACTCACTTGGATCGTTATGCATTTGGTAGTATGTGGTATCTGAAAGTTGGAGCATTGTGAGATGTGGAAACGCGAGCCCGGTTGACGACCGAAGCGCATGTGTTAGTAATCCAAAACGAAATTAGTTACATTATGGAATCAATGTTTGTGTGTGGTATCGCATAAACAGTTGCTAGCTGAAGCAAAATAGGAAAAGTTTATGCTGATGGCATATGACTTTGGTTGCGCATAGGAAAAACTGCGAGGCCGGCTTGAAGACCGTAGCGCACAAAACGATTGAAAATGTGAGATCGGTCCAAGACCGCAGCAAAAGATGATGGATATTTAATCTTGAAGGAATGATCATGAGAACTATAATAATGTTTATACATTCGAATTAATGTGCGTTACATTAATTGAGGTCTTGTTAATATTACAGATGAACTCAGACAAAGACTGGCCATTGGAACCGTTTAACGATTCATTGGTTCCATCTGATTTGCGACGTGAATGGGAAGAATGGCTCAGAGCGTTTGAACTGATTGTAGAGCTCAGGAAAATCGAATCACAACATGAAAAATTCATACTCCTCATAGCACGAGGAGGCCGAGAACTCCAGCGTATTTACTATAATTTGCAACCTGTTGCTGGTGAAATTACCCCGGATCCAGTAAAACTTCCTTTAATACTTCCCGAAACGCCAGAGTATGACAATGCGGTGAAAAGATTAAACAACTTTTTCGTGGGTAAACGAAACGAACGGATTGAGCTGGAAGTTTTCCGTTCGATGAAGCAATTATCTGACGAACCGTTTAGTTATTTTATTTTGCGGTTGCGCACACAAGCGATGCGGTGTGACTTTCGATCCCGCGAAGAAATTGAAATATTACATCAAGTGGCAATGGGTGCCCGTGATGAGCATGTCAGAGATGAAGGTCTGGAGGATTCTATGTGCTTGGATGATTTGATAAACTACGCGATGAACAGAGAAATGTTACAAAAGCTAAAGGAGAAAGTTCGTCAATGCAAGAACGACGAAGACAATAGATGTTGTTAAACAAGACTGGAGGAAAAAGCCGAAATTTAATTCTAGTTTTCGCGAGAACCGGTGGGGCCAAATAAAACATACTGAAGTTGAATGTGAAAATTGCAGTTCATGGAAACATTCTAAAGAATCACGATAGTGCTCTGCTCGAAAAGCTCGGTGCAATAAATGCGGACGTATAGGCCATTACGCAAGAAAATGAAACCGTTCCAGAGCTATGGATGTTAAATCGTTACGAGTTGACAATCAATACCGTCACCATGAGGAGTTTGCTAAGATTGTATTACCATGTGACTCATCGGAGATATCGAAGGTAGAATAGTTTGCATTTGTTATGTTGAATTACATAAAAGATTTAATCGTAGGTATCGTAAAATCTCCATGATTTTGCAATACTCGAATAGTAAAGAATTTAAATACATGATCTAATTTAAAAACTATGTTTCTTTTATCTTCCCCAAATTCCAATATGTAAAATTGATAAAATTCCTGTAGTTTTCCTGATTGATTCTGGGGCATCCATAAACACGGTTACTGAACAAAATTGGGATGAACTTTCCAAAAATGGTTTACAAAAAGCGGTATAATTGTGACCGTACTGCATACGCTAGCCAGGAACCGTTGAATGTTCTAATGATTTTCGAGGCTCAGATCTCCATAAATGAAAGCAAACCCGAAAGCTATGCGGAGTTTTTCGTAATCCAGGGGGCGAAAAAGTCTTCGCTGTGCAAAAGAACTGCAGAAGATCTCAATGTCCTAAAAGTTGGCCTTGATGTGTCTAATATCGAAATAAAATCAACTGTCTTTCCAAAATTCCCGAACATTCATGTTAAGTTGTCGATCGATCCAAACGTTCCGCCAAAGAAAGTTGCTTACTTGCGTATTCCAGTAGCAATGGAAAGAAAAGTTGAGCAGAAAATCCTTGAGATGCTGAAAAGCGACATAATTGAACCAGCGGTTGGGCCCACCTGAGTGGATATCACCTATGGTTGTGGTTCCAAAAGGAAGGAATGATATCCGCATTTGTATCAATATGGAATATCTTAATCAAGCTATCCAGCGCGAATAATATCTACTTCCCACGATATATACGCTGTTGAACAAACTCAGAGGAGCAGTATATTTTTCTAAACTCGAACATCGGCCTTTCATCATATCGAACTTCATCCACACTCCCGTGGAATAACAACGTTTTTGACTAACAGGGGGCTCATGCGATTTAAGAGATTAATGTTTGGGATCAACTGTGCCCCTGAGATCTTTCAGCGAGTAATGACTGAGATGCTGACGGGTATCGAAGAAATAATTGTGTACGTTGACGATATAGTTGTTTCTGGAAAAAAAAACCGAGATGAACATGACTCTCGTTTACGAGAAGTCCTAACAGTACTCGAAGAAAATAACGCTACGCTGAATAAGTAAAAGTGCGTATTCGGCGTAAAGCTGCTTGAAATACTTGGTTATGAGGTGAGCGCAACCGGTATTAGTCCATCGAAGGAAAAATTGGCGCAATACGGAACTTCAGGTAACCTGAGACAAATGAGGATGTTCGAAGTTTCCTTGGAATAGTAAACTTCATTGGACATTTTATACCAGATCTTTCAACGTGAGCCGTTGCGTCAATTCATTAGAGGAGATGTTCCTAATTTCGGAGAAGTTCTGAAAGAAGCGTTCGAAGATTTACGTAATGAGATATCAAATAATGTACAGAAATTAGGGTTTTTCGATCCTATGGATAAAACTGAACTATACGTAGATGCGTCGCCGGTTGGTCTCGCAGCGGTTTTAACACAGAAAGATAGTTCGAACGTTGCACGAATAGTGAGTTTTGCCTCGAAGGGTTTAACAAAAGCTGAGAGAATTTATCCACAAACACAGCGAGAGGTGTTGGCAGTTGTGTGGGCAGTTGAGCGTTTTTACCCATATTTGTTCGGTACAAGATTCACAATACTAACAGACCATAAGACGTTGGAGTACATATTCGAAGGAAACCATCAGCATGGAAAGAGGGCATGCACTAGAGCTGAAGGATGGGCCTTACGTCTGCAACCTTACGAATTTACGGTTCAGCATATTCCAGGATATACTTACATATCGGATATCTGCTCTCGTTTATGCACAAACTCAGAGGTTCCATTTGACGAAACCACGGAACACTTATTATGCTCGATTGGCGAAGTTCCTAATGCGTTAACATTTCATGAAATTAGAACCGAAACAAGTATCGATAAACGCATGAATGGCCACATGAGCTGTTCCGCTATCAAGCAATTGCAAAAGAGCTGGGGGTGATCGAAAATATAGTCGTCAGAAATGATCGAATAATACTACCAACGAAACTACGACGAAGAGCGCTAGAAATTTCTCACCGTGGTCATCCAGGTATTGTGGCAATGCGTCGCAACCTTCGACAGAAAGTCTGGTGGCCTTGCATGGACCGTGACGTAAGTGAATTCGTGCAAAAATGTGCAGGTTGTTCTGCAGTAAGTAAAATGAATATCCCCAAACCTATGCTAAGGAAATCGATGCCAGAGCGAGCGTGGCAAGAAATTGCAATTGATTTTTTTCAGCCAAGGAGTGTGGTACATTCTTGGTCGTCATTGATTATTATAGCCGTTTCGAAAAGGTTATAGAAATGAAAGGCACTACAGCGCAAAAAACTATCGAGGCTCTAGAACGTGTGTTTTTGGAACAAACATACCCGGAAACGATCAGAAGTGACAATGGTCCTCCATTTTCTTCTGAAGAGTTCGCAAATTACTGCATTACCAAAAATGTCAGGCTCATTAAGACTATCCCGTACTGGCCGCAAATTAACGGCCTAGTTGAGCGGCACAATCAAAGCATTTTCCGAGCTTTAAAGATTGCTAAAGCTCTTAAACAAGATTGGAGGAAAGCAATTCGACATTACGAATATATGTACATTCAGTAACGGGAAAAGCACCTTTGGAATTGTTAACTGGACGACCAGTCAAAGATCTGCTTCCGTCCTTGCATACTGAACCGTATTGGAAACGTGACGAAGAAACTCGAGACAACGATGCTATTAAGAAAATGAAAGGAAAAATTTATGCTGATAATCGGAGGAACGCAAAAAATCGGAAATAAAAGTAGGAGATGATGTCATGGTGAAGAGCTACGAATCAGGAAAGTTAGAAGCGAACTTTAAACTTGAGAAGTTCAAAGTACTAAAGAGAAATGGAAACGATGTCACAATTATCTCGAATCACAACAATCTCGGAAACAGTCAGTTGACAGTCCTCAACGCGCGTATGATCCATTGCTGTTAGAGGCTCCTATACCAGTAAACATGTCGGAGGAAATAGAGCGCGGCTACAAGCAACGACTAAACTCTCCGATTCTCCGACCTAAGCGAATAAAGAAACTTCCAGCCAGATACGACTTTAACCTTTTTTTTCTTCAACTAGAAAATAGATGTAGAGTCGAGGAAATAAATATATTTTAAATACAGTTATTTGTTAATACCCATTCAATTATTATTCCTGAAAACCCCGATTCCACTCTGGTACAATGAATACAATCTGTAACATGTAAAGAGAGAATCTACGACATGAGAGCGAGATATACTTCGAGCTCAGTGGAGAACATACATTGGCGAGGAACGGACGCTAGCATAGCAGCAGTGGAATAACGTAATTCCATGAAAGTTTACCGGAGGAGGATTAACCCGAAAAGGCGTTGATAGAGATTCTACACCAAGAATTACTGCATATTTTCGGATACAACAGACATTTTAATCGTCACTTAGAGTGCGATGGTAAAATTGTATAAAATCTTCAAAATTTGAATAAAAACTAGTAGAGTTTGTACGTCGTGCTAGTTGGTAGCCGTAGCCGTAGCAGTGCCTGAAGTGCATATTATAATGAACCCATTTCTTTTTCTTAAAGACCTACGCGAGCAAAAACAGTGCTTTCATTCTGTATATTATACTAGAAAATGCACGAACAATTCTTTGGTCTCTTTCAAAAATAAAACAGAAAAAATTTGAATAGAAAACCACAATATTATACATGAGAAAGGCATCATTTCACCACTAGGTGGATTAAAACAGGTTTTTAAATATATAAAACAAAATTCTATAGTTCGAGCGAATTCCATACCTTTTTTTTATATTTATAAAAAGAAGTCAAAATAGGTATAGAATTCGCTCAAACATTAGGAAAAGGAAGGCCTAAATGTCATATACTAATCGATTCAGCTCGACGAACTGAGCAAATGTCCGTGTGTGTGTGTGTATGTGGGTCTGTATGTTGTCAACTGTCAACTAAGAGGTCGTGATCTCAGAGATGGCTGAACCGATTTTGATCAAACTAATCGCAAATGAAAGGTCTCCCCGTCACTCTGAGCGCTATTGAATGGTTTTGAAATCGGATGTTTACATTTTGAGTTTTATAAAGTTTTATGCCAAAATTTTCAGTTTTTACCTTTTTTATGTATATGAAAACGAGCTTAATTCACCTAGTAGTGAGATGATGCCTTTTTTATCTTTTATCATAAGCATGTATGTGTTCTTTGCATGAATATTTTTCGGTGTTTTAGTTCTCATTACATTGTTTTATTTACCGTCGTTTCAAGCGGCAATTTAAAGTTTTATTCACTTATTACCTTGTAATGTAGAAACTGCAAATCGGATCGAATTTGAATCTAAACGTGTAATAATCGATTTAGCATTCCATGCAATGTCGAAATAAGTTCCACTTCATAGTTTACGGTTATTTACGGTACTACCAGAAATGGTATTCAGGAACCAGCATAACCGAACACGATTCGTATGACCATAAACTAATATGACGAACAAATTGCAACACTTTTGAGTCCAACTTTGAAGCTTCTTTGGATTTTTACCTTTTTACCTTATTTTAAAAATATAAAAAATAGTTATAGAATTCGCTCAAATTTCAGAAAAATTTTCCGAGGCCCGGAGTGCCGAACGTTATATACCAATCGATTCAGCTCGACGAACTGAGCGAATGTCCGTGTGTATGTGTGTGTATGTGTGTGTGTATGTGTGTTATCAACTAAGAGGACGAGATCTCAGAGATGGCGTTAGTCCACGCTCCTTTACCACCTCCTCCACCAACCCTGGTACTCCATTCGCCTACCCACTTTTTTCTTCTCTCGCACCTTTTAAGAAAGAGCACTATTACTGCCATGCAATGCTTGGTGTCATCAACTAGTTTTAGGATTATAGATTAAGTTTTCATTGTTAGTTTTAATTGTTAGTTTTTATTGTTAGTTCTAATTGTTAGTGTTAAGTCCAAATGTATCTGTTGGATCATTGTAATCTGTTGATACTGATGAGGAGGTTTTATGCCTGCTGGAGAGGGAGATTGTTAAATTTCATCTCCATCGGGCTTTTCCCTGCTCCCAAATAAATAAATAAATAAATAAATGGCTGGACCGATCTTGATCAAACTAGTCGCAAATGAAAGGTCTCCCCGTCACTCTAAACGCTATTGAATAGTTTTGAGATAGGATGTTTACTTTTTGAGTTTTACGAAGTTTTATGTCAAAATTTTCACAGTATCTGTCACAATTTGACAGTATCTGCCACAATTGACCTTGAAAACAGAATATATTTTCAGACTTAAATTCCGCACGGTAATACCTATCCAACAAGCCATAGAATGTTAAAATCCGTCCATTTATAACGGAGATATCGAAATATTTGTGTAAGTGACTTTTTCCCCTATTCCAGCAGTGGAAGTTTTGAGCGCTGTCTGGCAAAGAAATGCTTGGGAGCAACATAAAACACGATTTTTTATACTGTCAGATAAATTTGTTTCTAAGTACCCAAAAGACTGTGTACAGCATGATATTTTGCCTCGGACCGATTTTAGCACGGTTCGTTTTTGGCAACATAATTGTTCTAATATGACACATGTAAAATAAACGATGGCAAGCATTTTCGAGTTAAAAGCAATTCCATAATTATATTGATTTAAACTACTTACAGCAATAAATGCTTGATGAACATACCATTCGAATCAGTTCATCGAGATCAGCAAATGCGTGTGTGACAAATAATTTCACTCAAATTTCTCGGAGATGACTCAACCGTTTTCAACAAACTCAGATTTAAATGAAAAGTCGTATGTTTCAAAACAAGGTTCCTGAATTACGTTTGGTTCCGACCTCTGGTTCCGGAGCTACAGGCAGCGATGCCAGATAGTAGTAGTGTCATTTCCGTAGATTGGCATTTTTTGGAAGCTTTCGCTGTGGAAAGCTTTTTTTTTTGCTCGCAAGACAAAGCTAGTTTCCGTAGTTCTCCGTTGATAAATTTTAATTTCCGTAGATTTCCGTAGAAAAAATCCAATTTGCGTAGATTATGTCTACGGATCCGTAGATCCGTAGAAAATGTTTGAATCCGTAGATCTACTGATATTTCCGTAGATCTGACATCGCTGGCTACAGGAGGACATGTGAAACGAAATTAAAATTGTGCCAATTGTGCAACTCATTTTTCTCGTAAATGGCTGACCCGTTTTAAGATTCAAATGAAGTCTAAGAATTATCTAAGATTCAAATGAAAAGTCTTTAGATTCTATAAGACATCTTGCTTTTCAGTCAGATACAACCTCCGGTTTCGAGAATACAGGGTGATTAGTATAAAAATGTCTATTTCACATAAATTATTCAGGTTTATCGGGTTTGCAGATTTGGATAGTCGATAACCAAATAAACTTATTTCATTTTTGGTTGTATTCAGTTTTCGTTCCTGGATTATGTTGGTTCCTGAATACCGGCTCTGGAAGTACCTTGAATTACCGTAGACGCTAAAGTGAAAATTACTTCGACATATCATGGAACGTTTAATCGATTGTTACACTTTTAGATTCAAATTCGATCCGATTCTCAGTTTCGACATTACAGAGTAATGAGTGATAAAAATCACAAATTGCCACTTAAAACTACGGACATTAGAATAATGTCATGAAAACTGAAACACCGAAGAATATTCATGCGAAAAACACATGCGGATTGATAAAATAAGGTATCATCTTAATGCTAGGTAGATTAAGCACGTTTTTAATATATATATAAGTTATCTATTACATCCGGGAGATTCGGTTTTTAAAAAGAAAGAACTGTCTTCTAGCAAAGTCACTTAAAGAATGAATATTATTTTATCTCAGTACCCTATTTTATTCTACACTAATACAACTAGGCTTACTACTATCTCCCGTGTCTCTCTGTTGTCGCAACGTCGTTCCTGGGATCCAACACTTTGTATCGTGGAGACGAACTGATGATCTCGTACTGGTGTAATTTGCTGATGCAGCGTCTGGATTCTCTGGAATTGGCGTTGGTGCTTCTTTGGTGGGTACCTCCTTGATCGTTGCGTTAACTTATATATAAAACTTAGGTGTAGAATTCGCTCAAACTTTAGAAAAATTTTCCGAGGCCCGGAGGGCCGAATGTCATATACCAATAGATTCAGCTCGACTGAACAAATGTCCGTGTGTGTGTATCTGTGTGTCTGTATGTGTGTGTCAACTAAGAGGTCGAGATCTCAGAGATGGCTGAATCGATTTCAATCAAACTAGTGGCAAACGAAAGGTCTCTCCGTCACCCAGAACGCTATTGAATGGTTTTGAGATGGGATGCTTTCTTTTTGAGTTATACGAAGTC
Organism: Malaya genurostris; assembly: GCF_030247185.1. NCBI lineage: Eukaryota > Metazoa > Arthropoda > Insecta > Diptera > Culicidae > Malaya > Malaya genurostris. The sequence continues at coordinate 162,656,535 of NC_080571.1, read as the reverse complement.
TTATGTCAATTTTTTTAATTTTTTGACAGTATCACACTTGACCTTGAAAACAGAGTATGTTTCTTTACTTAGATTCCACACGGTAATAGCTATCCAACGAGCCATAGATTGTTAAAATCGGTCCATTTTCAACAGAGATATCGACATTTTTGTATAGACGACTTTTCCCCCTATTCCAGCAGTAGGCTTTTTGAGCGCCATATGACAAAGCAATGCTTGGGAGAAACGTGAAACACGATTTATTTTACTGTTACATGCAATTAATTCAAAGTACCAAATAGACCGTGTACAGCATCTTTTTTCATGACAATTTGCTCCGAACCGTTTTTGGCAACATAATCGTTAGAATATGGCATATGTTAACCAGATGATATCAGCTTCGAATTGAAAGCAATTCCATAATTATATTGATTTAAACTACTTACAGCAATAAATGCTGGAAGAACATAACTTCCATATACCAAACAACTCAGTTCGTCGAGATCAGCAAATGGAGTGTGACAAATAATTTCACTCAATTTTCTCGGAGATGGTTAAACCGTTTTCTACAAACTCAAATTCATATGAAAAGTAGTATACTCCCAAACAAGGTTCCTGAATTACGTTTAGATCCGACTTCTGATTGCGGAACCACAGGATGATATGTGAATGAAATTAAAATAATGCAATTAATTTTTCTCGTAGATAGCTGGGCCGATCTAAGATTCAAATAAAATCTAAAAACTATCAATTATTCAAATGAGAGTTCTTAAAATTCTATTAAACATCTTACTTTTTAGTCAGATCCGACTTCTAGTTTAGGAGATACAGTACCTTACCTTACCTAACAGCTATAGGCCTGGGGTGTCCTTTGCTGTATCAAGCATACGTCTCTACATCACTCGGTCCATGGCTGCTCGTCGTCAGAAGCTCATGGCACGGATGTTTCTGAGATCACCCTCCACTTGATCGATCCACCTCGCTCGCTGCGCTCCTCTTCTTCTTGTACCAGTCGGATTAGATTCAAGAACCATTTTCACTGGGCTGTCGTCCCACATCCTTATGACATGCCCAGCCCATCGTAGACGTCCGATTTTAGCTGTCCGTACGATACGTGGTTCTCCTAGCAGCTGTTGCAATTCGTGATTCATACGCCGTCTCCACGTTCCGTCTTCCATCTGCACTCCGCCATAGATGGTCCTCAGTACCTTTCTTTCGAAAAGACTGAGGGCGCGTTGGTCCTCTGCCAGCATAGTCCAGGTCTCGTGGCCATAGAGAACAAGCGGTCTAATGAGCGTTTTGTAGATGGTCAATTTCGTGCGGTTGCGTACTTTTCTCGATCGCAGGGTTTTTCTGAGTCCAAAGTACGCACGATTCCCTGCCAAAATACGTCTATGAATTTCTCTGCTGATTTCATTATCGGCGGTCACCAGAGAGCCAAAATACACGAACTCGTCAACCACCTCGATATCGTCACCGTCTATCAATATTCGTAGTGGGAGTCGTAGTGTTTCTTCTCTAGAGCCTCTTCCTCTCATGTATTTTGTTTTCGACGTATTTATGGCCTGTCCGATACGCCTAGCTTCAGCTTTTAGTCCGATGTAGGTTTCCATCATCTTCTCAAGGTAACGTGTCACAATATCAATATCGTCAGCGAAGTCAAAAAGTTGTACGGACTTTCGGAAGATCGTGCCACTCGTGTCGATCCTCGCTCTTCGAATCACACCTTCCAGGGCAATATTGAATAAGATGCAAGAATCAGGAATCAGAACAAATTAGCTCAAATGGCACGTTCCCCTTGATATTTGGAGATTTGTGCCTTGCCATCAATTTGTTTTTAGCATAATTTTCCCGATATATAAGAGGGAAGGATTGGAAGGAAATGGTAAGGGTTGGACTAGGAGGATGGGAAAAATTGACGACACAAAAACACATAAAGCAGAAGTAAATTAGGCACCCTAAGGGATGCCGAACAATCTGCTGAGAATTACATTTAGTGGAAGCAGAAGTAAATGCTGAACCTCTACGAGGTCCCGAACAGTCTGCTGTTAATAAACCTCCAATCCCCGAGAGGATTTAGAGATCTTACAAAAGCGACACCATTCTGCACTCCCGGAAGAATGCAGAACGATTCGCAGAATGTACGAGCAGAAGTAAATTCGATACCCCCTAAAAAATGCCAAACAATCTACTTAACCCTATTTAAGGTGAATACAGAAGGGATTCATTCACTTCAGGAAGAACGATGATCCCTTCTGACTATAGTTCCTTACCACATTGGGTGAGAAACGAGAGAATATCCTTCAATTTTAGCTCCGCATACACAGACTCAACCATGTATGGAGAACCAAAAACCCGGATACATAGCTGCGTCAATGCGGGACAGTTACATATCAGATGATATGAAGTACCATAATCGCATTCACACAAATCACACGAATAATACTCAGCACGTTGAATAGTAGCCATGTGATAAATGAGTTTGCAATGTCCAGAGTTGTCAGAGCTCTGACCAGAATACTGCAATGATGCTTGGAGAAATGCAGTAGACACTTTGACATTTTCAGATTTAAATCTGATAGAAATGCTTTTGTCTGAGCGCAAGTTTGCAAGCTGCGCCAGTAGCTGGCATGTTTGGATGCAGCCCAAGAACGAATCTTGTGCTTTATCCAACTAGTTGAAAGTGGTAAAGCTGGTTCAGGACCAACGAAATCATTCGTTGCACCAGCTCTAGCCAACTCATCGACCCATTCATTTCCAGTAATACCAGAATGGCCGGGTACCCATAAGAAGTGAAGTGAAGCCATACAATTAACTCTCCAATGCACTACTTCAGCTCTGAAGATGATCGGTACTTTGACGGACACCATGCAGTCTTTTTGCATGTATTCAAATGTTTGCACTAGACCATGTATTCAAATGTTTGCACTAGATCCGGCTGCTTTCATCGGTCGAAGGAACGAACCGAGCGTTATGTAAACGACAGCACTCCATTTCTCGAACGTCTTCAGCGTTCTTCGTGATCTTCAGCTTAACCTAACTAACCTTTTTGAATCCATACTGGAAGATACCAATAAACGGCCTCGAACCAGCAGCGCTAGCAGACCATCTTTTTCGCAGCCGGACAAAATTCCGAGAATCGACGCTTCAATGTTAAACATATCGACTTCAAATTCTATAATACCGCTCGTTTCAGATAAGAATAATAACAATCGTTCGACCAATCTCATAACCTTCCCCGCTGATGATAATGCCACTGTGATCACAACACCTATGCTACCAGGCGACAGCATCGCGAATCAAAACGTCAATCTTCCGTCGCCGTCATTTCGAACTACAACTAACAACTATACCAATGACATCGATCCGCCTCCATTTCCAACTTCTACAGAAGTGCAATCAGCACCGTCAACCACCATTGCCGATACAACTCATCTCCCAAATGCTCAAACTAACTATTCCACACCGACTTCTATGACCTCTACTGCTGGCACTGTCAATATATATCCGTTGCTACCTCGAACCAACACTGCTACTACCATTAGTACAAATTCGACAAGCATCTGTAACACAATCACTCTGCAGTCAATTCCGGTTACATCTGCTGTTTGTTGGCCCGCTGCTTCAGACAACGCTGTAAGTAAATCTTACGGGTACGGACTTACCACACGACACCGTTTTATTTCGTCGCAAGCAAATAACACGAAAATCAATGCTTCATACTCTACAGTACCATTAAATAATGCTAGACAGGTTTCGGTTATTTCCAACATTCCATATGTTGGTCCAACCCAGTTCCAAATTGTCTTTACTAGTAATCAGCAGGTAATAACTAATTGTACACCTCGCATGCAATCCATTATCCATGGCACAGCTACAGTCAATACGCAAAATACTACCCTTCTGGTAGCCCCCCCCGCTTGGTGTCTCAATTCCCGCTTGGTGTCTCTCTCAAACTGTGAAAATGTTGAGCTCTTTCGCTCACACACTTTACATTGTATATTTGCGTGCTTTACTTTCCGCCTGATCGCGTGAATGATTTGAATCTGATCGAACAACACCTAAGTTCTCTTTCATTGATAAGCGATAAATTGAGCTTAAATGACAAAATTATGATCTTAGGTGATTTCAACCAACCTGGTATTAAATGGACTCGCGGTTCTTGTAAATATCTTTATCCGGATGCTTCATGTTCTTCTAAAACTCATACTACATTACGACTCCTGAACGATTACAACACCGCAGGTTTAGTTCAGCTATATGATAACTATAATAGTAATAATCGCCTTCTGGATCTTTGCTTCGCCAGTTATGAATTGTCGAGTACTTGTTCCATATCCATCGCTCTTTCGCCATTAGCCCTCCTCTCCAAATCACTATACCTGCATACACGCCAACCGTTTTTAATAACTTTTCTGAAGGCACATATTACGATTTCAAGAGAGGAAATTTCGAAGCAATGAATCAGTTTTTGCTGTCGCTAGACTGGAGAAGCCTGTTTACTAATGGCGATTGCAATTCCATTGCTATGTTATGGCCCCATATAGTTTCGTATGCTATCGATCAATTTGTACCCAAAAATATTGGACGTGAATCTTTCCTTCCCCCATGGTCCAATCTGACCCTAAAACTTTATAAGCGTGCTAAACGTTCTGCTCTAAGAAAACTGTCGAAGCATCCTTCGCTCCATTTGAGATCGTATTATATGTTCCTCAACAATCGTTATAAGCGACTGAACAAAATGTTATTTCATTCCCACCTCCTTCGTGTACAAAATAATTTAAAAATCAACCCCAAAAGCTTCTGGAACTACGTGAACGAACAGAGGAAGGAATCAGGACTACCCAACCAGATGTTTCATGGGGACGTTGAATCATCCGTGTTGCCTGACATTTGTAACCTATTTAAATCACATTTCAGCAATGTATTCTCTGATGAAACCTTATCGAATGATCAGATCTTCAAAGCTATCATTAATGTTACTCGCCGTTCCCCGATTGACCCCCATCTAATCATAACGACAGCTATGATTGATAAAGCGTGTTCTAAAATGAAACTATCTTCTAACGCTGGGCCCGATGGTATTCCTTCTCTGGCATTGAAAAAGTGCTCGAACAGCCTTATGATTCCACTGTCGATGCTGTTTAATATCTCTCTCAATTCAGGAACTCTTCCGGATATTTGGAAAAACATCATATATTTTTCCGGGAAGTAAAGCTGATGTATCTAATTATCGTGGGATAGCCGCACTATGCGCTGTGTCTAAGTTACTTGAGAATATAGTTCTGGACTTCATCAAGCATAACTGCAATAACTACAACTCGGAAACACAACACGGTTTTATGCCAAAACGATCAACTAGAATGAACTTATTGTCTTATACATCTTTTATAATTCGATCCCTACAAGCACGCCTTCAAGTTGACGCTATCTATACGGATTTCTCCGCAGCCTTCGATAAGATAAACCACCAAATTGCAGTTGCTAAACTCGAAAAACTTGGATTCAGTGGATCTTTACTCAACTGGCTTCAATCATATCTTATTGGTCGGGAAATGTTAGTGAAAATCGGTGAATGCACTACAACACCGTTTGCTGTAGGTTCTGGAGTCCCTCAAGGCAGTCACTTGGGACCATTTTTATTCTAGCTCTACCTCAATGATCTCAACTTTCTATTGAAATGCCACAAACTATCTTTCGCAGATGATTTAAGCTAGTCATCTAGTAAGATCGCCCGACGACACTATATTTTTACAGTCACAGCTTGAATCATTCGTGAACTGGTGTAACGACAATAGAATGGTCCTAAATGCCTCGAAATGTTCCGTTACGTCGTTTACTCGCGAACACTCGCTATTTAGATACGACTATAACATTTCGCAGATTGTACTGAAAAGAGAGTCTACCGTTAAAGATTTAGGTATCATTCTCGATACCAAGTTGAATTTCAAAAGTCATATCGATTATGTGATCTCTAAGCCCTCTAAGCTTTTAGGTTTCGTCTTTCGCACTACTAAGAGCTTCGTCAATGTACATTGTCTTAAAGCATTATATTGTGCTCTAGTCCGCTCGACACTTGAATCTTCAGCTGTTGTCTGGTCACCCCATTATCAAATCGACATAGATCGGATCGAAGCTATTCATCATAAATTTATTAGATTTGCTCTGCGTAACCTACCATGGAGAGATCCTACTAATATTCCTAGTTACATAGATCGCTGTAAGCTTATTGATCTTTATCGGTTATTCGTTCGTCTTAATGTCTTCAAGACAACTTTCGTTGGTGATTTGCTTCAATCACGTATCGATTGTCCCGAACTACTTCAATTGATTAATCTCGACATTCATCGACGCAATTTTCGTTCCCACCCCTTTTTTAGAATATCTGTTGCAAGAACAAATTATGGTTATAATGAGCCGTTCTCCAGTATGTGCCGAACATTCAACAACTGTTCCAATGTCTTCGACTTTCATTTATCTTGAAACATGATTAAACGATTGTTTCATAGTCACCTGTCAGATTAGGATTTGTCTGGAACCGTCAATATTTAATTTTCATTCAACCCCCATTTCGTCTCTCCATCATCTTCATTTGAAACTAACTAGATTCGCTCGCCTAAATTAACCTGGTCGTTTCTTTCTCTTTTTTCTGTCTTCCACCACCCATTTTTATCATTAATTCGATCTACATGCCACTTCTAACCTCGTCGTTTTTTTCTGTCTTCCACCATCTTTTTGATAACTAATTAAATCTACATGCTGATTCCAACGCACAGTGGTTCAAAAGCGCAATTTCACGCTCTTAATTAATAACTCATATGAACGTGGTTTTTTAGGTACAGTATCTTCAGCAAAGTTGTTCAGAATGATAGACGCATCTTTTGGTAAGTTTTATTTATGTGATTAATCCCCCTAAAAGTGAGATAAAAATATTATTTTAGTTCAGAGAAAACATAGGAGCTAAGTTACTTCGACAAAGTTGTTCAGAAGGTTATTTCAAACAAATTTGCTGAAGATACTATTCCCGTAACTTGAGTGTAATTCATGATATAATGTATTTTCTGAAAAGGGTGCCCTAAAACCAGTTTTTGTATGAAAACACATATATTATCAATTTATATGAGTTTTTCATGTTCTACAAAGTTTTTCATCATTAAAAACTACACAACTTTCTCAAACATACTATGCTGCTATCATTTCAGTTTAATGAAATAGAGCCATTTTTCATGGTTTTTATTACAAAATTTCAACTTGTCTATCATCAAAAGGCGCAGAAAGGTGCAGATGAGACTAGTTACATATTAAACTACTTGTCAAGAGCTTTCATACCGTGGTTGAATTACTCGTCTGCGATCGTCTGCAGGCGAGATATGTTCTTTTCAAATATCCTTGTCCTTGACATTTGCAATGATAAGGTTCATTGCATATCAGATCAGACTTCAGTATATATTCGTTACCATGGTAACTCTCACAATAAATGATTTTTATGGACATCGAAGTCTACAAATAGAAAAGTTTAGTAATCATACCAGACGTTTTCTGAAAGTGAGATAAGAAGCCACGGCTTTGAAAAAAGGCAATTATCATTTCGAATTACGTTATGTCATTTTTTGGTAAGTTTTTCTATAGAAAATTTCTGCGGACAAATGTCCTCCATTCATCAATTGAAGTGAAGATCGATAAACGCGTGCTATATTGTACTGTTCACAATAATTAAGAAGTTTCTTTCATACAGATTTCGAGAATATTATACACGCAAGCAATACATTTCACTTTCGAATCGGGATCCCATGAATTGGTTATTAGTTTCATCAGATCCATTGGTTACAAATATTCGTGAATGGCCAAAACAGTCCAAGAAGAATCTGTCGGATGATGCTAAGAGTCTTTTAGCTGGTTAAGAACATTGTCAGCGATCTTAAAATAAATACAAATAATTAAAAATGAGTTTTGATCATACTTTTCTCTACCAGAAAATGACATAACTTAATTCGATTTATTGATTGCTTTTTTTTTAACCGTGACAAAACAGTTACCAAACTGTTCTATTTATAGACTTCGATGTGCAAAAAAAATCATATTTTGTTGCAAGTACCATAGTAATGAATATATACTGAAGTCTGATATGACATGAAGTGCACCTTATCATTGCAAGTGTCAAGGACAAGGATATTTGAAAAGAACATATCTCGCCTGCAGACGATCGCAGACGAGTAATTCAACCACGGTATGAAAGCTCTTGACAAGTAGTTTAATTTGTAACTAGTCTCATCTGCACCTTTCTGCGCCTTTTGATGAGAGACAAGTTGAAATTTTGTAATAAAAACCATGAAAAATGGCTCTATTTCATTAAACTGAAATGATAGCAGCATAGTATGTTTGAGAAAGTTGTGTAGTTTTTAATGATGAAAAACTTTGTAGAACATGAAAAACTTATATAAATTGATAATATATGTGTTTTCATACAAAAACTGGTTTTAGGGCACCCTTTTCAGAAAATACATTATATCATGAATTACACTCAAGTTACGGGAATAGTATCTTCAGCAAATTTGTTTGAAATAACCTTCTGAACAACTTTGTCGAAGTAACTTAGCTCCTATGTTTTCTCTGAACTAAAATAATATTTATATCTCACTTTTAGGGGGATTAATCACATAAATAAAACATACCAAAAGATGGCGTCTATCATTCTGAACAACTTTGCTGAAGATACTGTACCTAAAAAACCACGTTCCTATGAGTTATTAATTAAGAGCGTGAAATTGCGCTTTTGAACCACTGTGCAACGCCGTCGTTCGTTTTCGCTCGTTTAGCACCCCCTCCACCAACCCTTGTTTTCAATTTACCTAATAAATTTTCTTCTCTCTCTCACCTTCTAAGTAAGAGGTCTAATACTGTTATGCTTGGTGTCATCAACTAGTTATAGTGTTATAAATTAAGTTTTAACTGTTAGTTTTAATTGTAGTGTTAGGCTTAAATGTATCTGTTGGATCATTGTAATCTGTTGATACAAATGATGAGGAGGTTTTATGCCTACTGGAGAGAGAGATTGCCAAATTGCATCTCCATCGGGCTTTTCCCTGCACCAAATAAATGAATAAATAAATAAAATAAATAGAAGTAAACAGCATTTGAAATGTCGAGGTCTTCAATTTGAGTTCGACATGCGATCACTAGATTCGACCGTGAGTCATTCGAACTGAGTTTAAAAGCACTCAGTTCGAATGACTCACGGTCGAATCTAGTGGCTGCCTGACTGTCGGAACAAAATAAATTCGTTTACCACAGATTCTCTGCTGAAGTGCCGATTGTACTCCACACAGAATCGCGTAGATTTCTGCTTGGAACACAGTACAGTATCTACCAAGTGAATGAGACTGCTCCAGCCTCATTTCACGACAGTAGACACCAGCACCAACACGACCATGCAACAGAGAACCGTCCGTATAACAAACTATGTGTTCATCAAGTTGTCGTTCCAGACAACCAGACAACCATTCCTCACGAAGAGGATAGCTCACATTGAATGTTTTGAAAGGAAAACTGCATGTGAGAGTTAGGTCACTAGGAGCGAGTAAATACTCATCCCACGTATCATCTCACTGCTAGGTGGATTAATCACGTTTTTTTTTTTCATAACTACGTTTATTTCATAAGCAATATACATAAGTTTTTCTTCGCTGTGGCATCCAGAATACATAGTACTTTAAACCTAATACATTTCGAATATCATATTAGTATGTTGGTATTCATTAGTTAATCTAAACACTGTTTTTATCAAGCGAGTTGCTATTATAAATTATATGAAATAAAATACATTTATTTTGTACATGATCTTATAACTATTCCAGATTTGTTTGTATCAGTTCATCACTTTAATTCAATATCATATAGTTGGCTATTGGTTGAACTCATGGGAGAGAAAACTGTCTAACATAAAATAAGACATTGGAACTATAATGGACTTAATGAAATGATAAAGAAGTTTCGTGTAAGAAAGGTCACGACAAGCAAGAATGTCGCGAGCTGGGATATTAGATAGTCTACCTTGGGTACGAAAGGAATTTATTAGTTTAGATCTGACATCACGATACTCCACGCATGTCCAAACGACATGATCAATATCGCGATAACCTTCGTCACAAGCACAATGATTAGTCTCGGAAAGTCCAATTCGAAGGAGATGTGTATCTAACGTGTAGTGATTGGACATGAGACTGGACATCACACGAATGAAGTCCCTACTCACATCCAGTCCCCTGAACCATGCCTTTGTCGATATTTTAGGTATAATTGAGTGCATCCATCGACCCAGATCATCTTTATCACAAAAAGCTTGCCAGTTGGCAAGCGTGACGCGTTATAGAATTCGTTGAAACCAATCGGTCTCTCATAAATTTGGCTAAAATATCGGCTCTTTCATTGCCAGGAATGGAGCAATGAGCCGGGACCCAAACTATTGTGATTTGATAATTTTTGTTCAATATGTCGTTCAGGCACTGCTATATTTTGCCCAAGAAAAACGGTTCATTTTTGCCAGCAGCGTTTAAGCGAATGGCTTCAATTGCACTCAGACTATCTGTGAAGAGAAAATAATGGTTTGGAGATAATGTGACGATTACACTCAAACTGTAATGAACTGCTGCTAACTCTGCTATATAAACAGGTCCTTGAAGCCTAAATGAAGCCGAAACATCATTGTTGAATCTACCAAACCCAATAGCCTCTTCAATTCGTGATCCGTCCGTGTAAAATACTTTCTCAGAGTCAATATGCCTGAATTTATTTGTAAATATTTTTGGGATTTACAACGAGCGTAAGTGTTCTGGGATTCCACACACTTCGCGCTGCATGGATGTGTCGAAAAATAAAGTTGAGTCAGGGACATTTAAGAGGCTGACACGGATAGGAATATATCTTGAAGGGTTCATTTCCTGGGACATATGGTTAAAATATACTGTCATGAATCTTGTTTGAGATTGAAGCTCGACTAGCCTTTCGAAGTTATTAATAGCCAGGGGATTCAGTACCCCACATCTTATTAGCAGTCGCGATGAAAGCTCCCAAAAGCGATCTCTCAATAGAAGAACTCCCGCCAGAACTTCAAGACTCATTGTATGTGTCGACTGCATGCAGCCTAAAACAATTCGCAAACAACGATACTGAATTCGTTCCAGGTTCATAATATGAGAGTTTGCAGCGGAACGAAAGCAAACGCATCCATATTCCAATACTGAAATTATCGTTGTCTGATACAATTTTATTAGATCTTCCGGATGAGCACCCCACCAAGATCCAGTTATTGTTCGAAGAAAATTTAATCTTTGTTGGCATTTTGTTATCAGATGTGTCCTCCCCAAGTGCATTTGGAATCAAACCACACCCCGAGTTATTTGAAAGTCAAAAAGTGTTGGATCATTCTTTTCATCATATGAAGATCATGCTTTCTTGAAAAGACTGCTGAGCGGGATCATGCTTTCTTGAAAAGACGACCAGCTCAGTTTTCTCCGCAGAGAATTCGATACCCAGACGAACAGTTCAATCGGACAAGTTATTTGAGGTATCTTGCAATGGTTTTTGCAGATCAATAGCTTTGGATTTAGTAACAGAAACCACGTCATCATTTGCCAATTTTCTTAGTGTACATGGGGTTACTAGACAGCTGTCAATGTCGTTTACATAGAAATTATAAAGGAGCGGACTGAGGCATGAGCCTTGCAGGAGACCCATGTAGCTAATTCTGATTGTTGTTAAATCGTCATGTGAAAAATACACGCACTTCTCTAACAAAAGGTTGGTGGAGCTTGTCTGAAAGAACATCAATGGAAACTGAATCAAATGCTCCTTTAATGTCTAAAAATACAGATGTCATTTGTTGTTTTTGAGCGAAGGTAATTTGGATGTCAGACGAAAGTAATGCAAGGCAATTATTCGTCCCTTTATTTCTACGGATTCCAAAGAGTGCCTATTGAGGTTTCTCTTGACAAACATTCGACAAAATGTCTCCAATAGCTGCATTTCTTGGCCCGAAGTATGTTCTTGTACTTGGTTTCTAATACCGAGAATTTTTCAAAATTCCTCCTCCTCGTTTTAAAAACATCTTGAAAGGATTTTGTTTCGCATGTTTAGCATCTGAACACTCTTTGTCCCACCAAGGGTTTGGAGGCTTTCTGTTAGACGATGGACGAAGAAATCGTTTGGTTTGGGCTTGTACTGCGGCCTCCAGAATCGAACAAACGAGGAAGTCATATTCTACAAGTGCAGGGAGCTCTTCCATTGAATTACAGGTACTTGAGATACTACTTTTTGGTTTTTGGTTCTCCATACATGGTTGAGTCTGTGTATGCGGAGCTAAAATTGAAGGATATCCTCTCGTTTCTTACCCAATGTGGTAAGGAGCTATAGACAGAAGGGTTCATCGTTCTTCCTGGAGTGAATGAATCCCTTCTGTATTCACCTTAAATAGGGTTTGGCAGATTGTTTGGCATCCTTTAGGGGGTACGGAATTTACTTCTGCTCGTACATACTGCGAATCGTTCTGCATTCTTCCGGGAGTGCAGAATGGTGTCGCTTTTGTAAGATCTCCAAATCCTCTCGGGGGTTGGAGATTTTATTAACAGCAGACTGTTCGGGACCTCGTAGAGGTTCAGAATTTACTTCTGCTTCCACTGAATGTGATCCTCAGCAGATTGTTCAGCATCCCTTAGGGGTGCAGAATTTACTTCTGCTTTTATGTGTTTTTGTGTCGTCAATTTTTCCCATCCTCCTAGTCCAACCCTTACCATTTCCTTTCAATCCTTCCCTCTTATGTATCGGGAAAATGATGCTAAAAACAAATTGATGGCAAGGCACAAATCTACAAATATCAAGGGGAACGTGCCATTTGAGCCAATTTGTTCTGATTCCTGATGTTATGTATTTCCGAATTTTTTTACAGTTCTTGCAATTCATAACATGCGGTACGAAAAGCCGAACAGGAAGACGAATTTTATCAGGCTAGGCAACGCAGATCCGGCAAATGTTACTTGAAACGAATCTGATTTTTTTGGTAAATATTAAAATGAAAACTTATGTACAGTAAAAATGTCAGTTATAAAAGAAATAAATAAATTAAATTAAATTAAATCTACACTGTTGCTGTTGTCTCTGTTCCTCTACTGTAAAGAACGACGTGAAGCTCATCCAACGATTTCCAATTGGCAGTCTTCTGCTGTTTCCAATGGGTCTTCTGTCGTTTTCTGCTATCTCAGTTGCTGTGCTAGCTTTCCAGTCGGGAAACGACCCGAATATTGCCTTGGCTATTATGGTTCTGCCTTTTAAAGAAGACTAGTCTTATTTTATTAACTCTTTATTCCATATGACGATGAGTTATAAAATTCCTGATTAGAATAGTTTTAATAAGTACTTTTCACGAATTATAATATTTTTGACTTACATTTAGTGCCTTCTGGAGGTCTTGCAAATGCCCCAGTTGTTGGATACAGAGTTCTGCTGAGATTTCTCTTTACTGTCTGTACTAACCTCTCCCAGCTTCCTCCCATATGTGGACTAGCAGGTGGTATAAATTTCCACGCCGTTTCAGTGGTTACGAACTCCTTCATCAATTTTTCTGTATCTATTGTGTGTATCGCTTCGCGTAATTCACGTCTAGCTCCTATAAAATTTGTGCCGTGGTCGCTGTAAATTTCTTTAGGAACGTAAAGCTAAAATGCACGAGCTCGTGGTCATCGAGTGCGCAACCTTTAAGTGGATAACTCGAATTATCAGGCAAGTCACTAGTAGTCCCCATCGTTTTTTACTTCTTCTTCCTATGATTACCGTCAGAGGGCCGAAGAAATCTACTCCAACAAACGTAAATGGCTTCGAATATGGTGATAGTCGTGCTGCTGGTAGATCACCCATTGCTGAGAGCACAGGGATAGCTCTGTCTATTTTGCATTTTTGACAGTTCTTGCGCACTGTATTATATACTACACCTAGACGACTGATCCGGTATTTCTGGAGTATCTCATTTAATACTGTCTCGTGGTTTTGGTGATGAAAGGCTTGGTGGAAATATGCAACTATTAATTCAGTGACGGGGTGTCGCGTGGGCATAATTATTGGATTTTTAGCATCGTGTCCAGCAACTGAGCAGTTACCTGCATTCTCAATACTCCATTTATATCGATAGTGAGATTTAAACCGTACTGTTCACTGGTTTTTTTTTAATTTTCTTAGCGTTTGATGTTGATGATCGTAATACTGCTACCTCATCCGGAAAGGCATCTCTTTGTGATTGTTGATGGATCGCTGCTTCTGCTTGAACGAGCTCCGCTTGTGTAAGAGTTCCTGTGTTGACGCGAGTATGAGAATGTTTCAAACGGATATTTGCAGGAAATCGTAAGACATATGCGACTACTCTAAGCAAGCGTTTGATAACTGGACGCACAATTTCATGAAGTAGTAAGTGTGGACGAAGTTCTTCCTTTGTCGTACCGGTTGCGAAACGTCGACTAGGCCACTCTTTTTCCGGGATCCATAAAAAGGCGGGGCCTCGAAACCATCGACTCTTTGGGCTAAACTCCGGCAGCCGCTGCCATTTCGTTGCTTCGTCAGCTACGTTGTCACGAGTAGATATCCAATGCCATTCGCTTGTTTCACTGGTTTTCAGTATCTCACTGATTCTGCAAGCCACGAACTGAGTGTAACGACGATGATCGGATAGGAGCCAGCACATTACATCTCGCGAGTCTGTCCAAATATATCGTCTTCCAATAGAAATAGTCAGCGTTTCATTGAATGATTTAGCCATGCGACATCCTAGAACAGCGGCTTGCAGCTCCAGTCTCGGAATCGATACGTATTTTAGAGGAGCAACTCTGGTTTTCGCCCCTAACAAGGAACACTCGATCCGGTCTTTATCTTGAAATCTCAGATATGCTACGGTACCGAACCCCGTTTCACTCGCGTCTACGAATATATGAAGCTGAATGTAAGTTACCTTGTTCAAAGTTGTGAGAAGTCGGTAGCATCTAGGTATACTAACAGTTTCTACTAAAGGTAAAACTTTTAGCCACGTGCACCACTTGTGTATTAGGTCAATTTCGATGGGGTCATCCCAGCCGGTGTCAGAACGCCAGATTTCCTGGAGTAAGACCTTTAGATAGATGACAACCGTTTCATCATTGCTCCTTCAGTTGCGAATTTCGAAGCCTTCACTGTGATGAATGAATCGGACAGATCTGGCAAGTTCAATTACCTCGTCTTTAGTTTCGATACTCGCGTTTATATTCTTGACAAATTGTGCAGCTAGGCGAGCAGCTAGCTCCGAATGCCATAACGTTCATCACGAATACGCTTAGTTCAGAGCTGGTCCCATCTCTCCAAAAAAAACGTTGACAGTGCTGGTCTACCTTATCGATAAGTACCTGGTGGAACATCTCCCGAATATCGCCGGATATAGCGACGCGATTTTTGCGGAATTGGAGTAATACTGACACAAGAGATGTCAACTGGTCGGGCCCTTTAAGTAACGCAGAATTCAAAAAGACGCCGTGTGAGACAGCAGCTGCATCCCAAACAATTCGAATTTTACCAGGTTTGTTTGGGTTTAATACAGGGAAGATCGGTAGATACCATACTCTTTTGTGTTTGGTGGTCAGTTCTTCGTAGGACGATTTACGAATGTATCCTTGTTCCAGATAGCTTTGTATTTTGTTATTTAGACTTTTGGCAAGGTCATTACCATTTTTCATTCGCTTTTCTAGACACCTGAATCGTCGATAAGCCATGGATCTGCTTTCTGGTAGTCTTATATCCTTTGATTTCCATAGTAAGACTGTCTCATAGCGATCACCGATTAAACGTGTGCCTGTTTCTAATAGCATTTCCGAACGATATATATGGATATCATTTGACAGTATTATTCTGCTAGGCTGTGAAACTCCCATACTGTCCAATGAAAAGTAGTTTTTCATCATTCTATGAAGATCTTCGCCTTTTGTATCGCAAGTACAAACGTGGACGTTGAGACTAGATGATCGCTCCAGTTGAGTGGAGCCGCCTCCGTATATTGTCCAGCCCAATCTTGTCTTAATAGCTATCGGTTCATCTGCTCTGCCTTCCTTATACTTTTGCACGACTACAATACTGGCATGTCGTACTCCTATCAGAATTCTCGGCATAGCGTTCTAATAAGAATCAATGGGTAAACCCCGAAGATGAGCATGTCACACAGACAGTTCATTGTAGTTCAATGACTGAACGGGTAGCAAGAGATTATCGACAGTACGTACGCCTTCAAGGGAATTTTTTTTTCCGCTCGACCCTGTGATCGCGATGTCAATCGTTTCGGAATCCTTTTCATATCGCGTTTTTCCACCTGTCCACCGTAAACACAATGGATGTGGTAAACCTTTAACATTCAGTTCGTGACACCGTGCGATGGCGTTGCTGAACTGAAGATTGATTTCGCTCCAAGCTGACAGGGTCTGATTGAACGCTGCCAGGTTGGCTTGGCGTATGGTTTTCAGATGAGTTCCCCACTCGAGTCTCAATAAGGTGGGTAACTTATCCACAAGCTGATGCAGCAGCGTGATGTTATACAAATAATCATCCATGTCGCAAGCGGTAATCGTTGCGGTTAAATTTTTTACAGCAAGAGCAAAGCCCACGAGAGAATCTAATTTGTCAACTTTTACAGGTGGTATTGAAGTAACTTTGCCAATAATGGAATAAATTATAGCTTCCGGTTGACCGCATATCATCTTGAGCGTGGAAATGATATCCAGTACGTTGGACGAATGAAATAGCTGGCTTCGAACAACAAACCCTTCGTTTCAGGCTTTTTTGTAGGCGAATGATATTTTCATCATTGGTAAAACCGCTCATTTCTGTTGTTCGGTTGAAGGTTGACACGAACACTGGCCAGTCTTCGGGATTCCCATCGAAAACTGGCAAATCCTTCGAGATAGCTTGTCGAGCTGCTAATTGGCTTCTACTCAGAAGGCACACATTCGGTGGCTCGATATCCAGCTCGTGGTGAGAGGAAATACGTTTCATGCTCTCAGGATTCGCTATCGGTATAGTTTCCGACCTGCAAAACGACCGTAGATCGTTGCTTTTTATATCGCTCTCTAAATTAGTTCTGCGCAGCCAGTCCGATACTTTATCGATACTTCCGTCCTCGCTGCAAGCAGAATCTTCTTCGCGGATAGCCCCTGCCATCAACTGGTATTTTTTTCGAAGAAACTCAGTTTCCATTAATAAGCCCTCCGTTTCAGGCTTTTTTGTAGGCGAATGATATTTTCATCATTGGTAAAACCGTTGCAACTGTGGCTGGTATATTATATTGAAGTGTATAAGCGAGTTTGTTTGTTGTGTCGACCGTCGGTCGGGCCACGGGTAAAAGACCCCGTGTGGATGAGCAAGTTTTGGTAGTGGCTGCTGTAGTGTAGATCGCATTCATCATTGTGGCTCGCGAGCTCGGTGATGAAGTATTTACCTCACTATAAGCAAACGCAACACTACTAACAGCTTCCCAAGCTCCGTCGTCTTTACCCTTCCAAGACATACTGGGTTACTATAAATGAATTTTATAAGATGTGGTTCTGCCTTTTACAGAAGACTAGTCTGATTTTATTAACTCATATGGAATGACGATGAGTTATAAAATTATGATTAGAATAGTTTTAATAAGTACTTTTCACGAATTATTTTTGACTTACATTTGGTGCCTTCTGGAGGTCTTGCAAATGCCCCAGTTGTTGGGTACAGAGTTCTGCTCAGATAGTGAAGCCCACTAGTAGAATATATAACTCACAGTACAGTTCAAGTTAGGTTAACTAATTAAGAAATTCAATAACAAGTAATTAACATACTTTTCAGTTCTTCACATGAATACGTACCGCTTAGTGGTTAAATTTTATGTTCTCATTAACTATAGAGTCTAAGATTAAAGTAATACAATCTGCAACGATTAAATTTAGGATTAAATAAATGTGCACTTCAATGTTGTAGAATTCATAGCAAGCGATACAATCAATTAACTGTCGTGGGTAGCATGGATGGATGACATCTTTGAATTGGCAGCTGTCATGCTGAGTATAGTTTTATAAAGGGCGGGTGCGATCATATCGTCCGCAGCTATTATCACCAGCAGTTTTAACTACCTGAAACCGTTAACTCACGTACAGTATAATCGAAACACAACCTCTTCTCTCGAATGGTTTTTACTGAATTACCTTTTTTTTTTTTATTGTAATCTTCTGTATCTGTATGAAATTTAAAACTCATCACCCTGTAATTCCAGAATCGAATATAATTCATTAATTTTGTATGGGACCATGAATCTTTTAATTTGAATTTTTGTTTTTCAAATTTGATTTGGCCTTTTTTGAGGAAACGATTGAGTTGTGAGAAACGATTCGATACTGGAACCGGAATTCTAAAGTAGGTGTAGCCGAAGACAGTTAAATCCACCTCAGGAGTTGTATAGTTTACATTTAATTCAAACTGTTTAAAAATCAGAGTAGAAATCTTTGAGAAATCGTAGTGTGAATTACATTTTGAGTTTTATAAAGTATGTAACAAAAACATGCACTCACTTTTCTCAGAGATGGCTAAACCGATTTTCACAAACAAAGATTAAAATGAATGGTCTCATAGTCCCATAGCCTGCTATTGAATTTCATTCTGATCCGACTTCCGGTTCCGGAGATATAGGATGATATGCACCAAAAAAGTGAAAAAAATATGCACCCAGTTTGCAGAGCTTGTTAGTATGTGGGCATGAAAACTTAATTCGGCACTACTGGTCCCCTCTTTTCCTGTTCCGAGAGGACCGAAAGTGGAGAAGAAAAACTCCTAAAACTAAAATCACTTCGTAATGTCGAAACTGCAAATCGGATCGAATTTGGATCCAAACGTGTAATAATATCAAATATCAAAGGAGACGTGCCATTTGAGCCAATTTGTTCTGATTCCTGAATGTCGAAATAAGTTCCACTTCAGAGTTTAGGTTTTTTGAACGGATAGTTGAACATGTGACCTGTTATTCTTTGGTCACAATGTTGTTCCTTTGGTCACTGAGTCCAGCTTGTATATATATGTCAAATTTTGTAATATTTTTGTTTCTTTTCATTGTCAGTAAATGTCAAAGTAGAATTGAAATGTCAATCGCGTTTCTACTCCGTGTTTACACGTTTGAGTCACGTTTAAGTTCTGCTTAATAGCCTAGGTTGGTGTCAAAAGTAGGGTTATTTATTTGTTTAAATATTTTTTAATTTATTTATTTATTTATTTATTTATTTATTTATTTATTCATTTACATTTATTTATTACATATTCATTATTAAATTATATATTATATTCAAAAGTATTTATTTATTTATTTATATTCATCACTTTATGTACATATCTTTGTTATTGTTCAATTCATATATCAAATCATATCACATATTAAATAATAGTTAGAAAAAGGAAACAAGTATAGTATGTACAAATATTAATCAAGACACCAACCAGAAAACGATAATACATTGTAACCGTCATCTGTCTACACACTGTCATCATCGTCATCATAGCAGCATAAAATGCGAGGTGGCATGCTTTGAAGGCGGTGGTGGGATTGGGATGGAAAACGGACAGCAAGCCGATAAAACCGCGGGAAAACCCTTGAGCGGGAGCTAGTGTTTTGTTGGCCCGGGAGAGTATTGGTTGCAGCACCGTGTCACCTACCCAAAAGTGACGATCCGTTTCGTTCCGTTTGAATTCTGGTCTAAGTGAATCCAAAGGGTTCAGGTTTTAGTACCGAAGGTATCCCACGAAGGTTTTTTTTCGGGACAAGTGCAATAGACCGGTTAAGTTTGCCGGATAAATTCGTTTGCTGCTAGCCGTGTGTGCCTCTTCGGAGACCAAAGAGGTAAACGACCCTGAACTGGTGGTCCGGTGCTGAAAAGCAGCCACCAGTAGTGATGTACAAAACCATACGTAACAAACAGGGGAAGACTCGATGTAAGTCGTTAGTTGAACTTTGCAACACTGTTATAAACTTATTAATCTAAATACAATCCATTTTAGCTCGTACCGTTTCCTTTAGCAAACGTGTTTAGAACCGACATATAGATCTAATTATTGTTCGAAAAGATAGGATTAGTTCAAACGAGCTAATTTACTAGTTTTCAATGGAGATGGTGGAGAGACGAAGGGGTGGTCGAGCGGAAAGAATTAACATTAGTATTATAACTGCAAAAATAAAGAATCATGGAATAATCGTTGTATCGCATTACGAGAGAGATGAATCAAATTCCTGTGAGCAACTATTGAATGAACGGCACATACTGGAAAATGGTTCATTATATCCGTAATTGGTTCTAGCATGGGGAATTCGTATAAATGGATGAGAATGAAGACTTCGACGATGAATGTTAAAATTGATCAATTGTAGGAGATCAGGACTGTCAACACGTGATTGAATTAGATCAGCTTTTTTTGGTTCAGTGTATACCGAGTCCATAGAAGTTACATTTTTCGCTCTATAAATAATCGCTTATAAATAGTGTAAATCCATATCAATCCTTCTGACATTTATTTCGCTAAGTGCTCTACGTGCATCCAAAGTCGGTGACATATCGCTTTCGTCATACTTTACGCATAGTGCGCCATTATTCGTTGAAAATATTTTTTGGTGAAGACAATAAGCTGCCTTTTGTGCTACTCAGTTCCTAGACGCCAGCACTCAAAGTACTCACCATCTCTCACGCATCTGTCATTTCATTACCGTAGCTCCATAATGACAAGAAGCAAATGCGATGCCAATGTTTGTTTTGGTTCTTCTGGCTCGCGAGGCACCAAAATATTTTGTCGGTGTTGTTCCAAAAATTTCCACGTTAAGTGCGCTAATTTGAATAACTCGCAAGTAAAATCTTTTCGCGAGTGTCCGGGAGTATACTGGCTGTGCTTCCAGTGCCGCGAATTATCAAATCGCAACGAGTCCACCGATGCAACTATGCAATTGATTCTCCAGCGAACCACCTCAGCTCTTAAGTTGATTGGCTCTTTAACGGATACTATGCAACTTTTATGTCGCATGTATTCTACAACTTGTACTAGGACCAGCTGCATCCACCGTTCTGGATCACGAGATCTAGCCGAACGTTCTGTCAACGATGGTACACGTTTCTTTGAAAAACTTGACGACCTTCATCTCGATCTCACAAACCTCTTCGAATCAATACTTGAGGACAACAACAAACGGCCGCGGACCAGCAGCACTAGTAGACCATCGTTAGCGCAACCTGATAAAATTCCGAGAGTTGACGTTCCAGTACGTATTCAATCTTCTTCGAATCCTATAGTTCCGCTCATTCCAGACGAAACCGAAAATCCGACAAATACTACCTCTGCTCAATCACCGTCGCTCATAACCACCGCCAATACTTGCAATGCCGATACCGCTCCACCGCTACTGCAAAATGCTACAGCTTCAACACTGTCACTTTCTGCAATCTGTACCAACAACGTAAGCATTCCACCGCCGATATGCTCCACAAGCCACCACAACATTACTACTACGCATCCACCGTCAACCGTCACCTCTATCAACACATGTTTTCAACCACCGACATTCCCGACCGGTTATCATAACCGCACTGTTCCACATCCACCACCAACCGCCACCACCGCTACTGTGATCTTTACCAACGCTCATGCAAGCTGCACACCCGTACTGAACAATGCATCATCGACTACCAATTTCACACTACCAGCCACTGTGCCGCCTACAACAACTGACCTTGCCGTATCAGTTTCGCATTCTACATCATCGAATTCACCTCATACTTTAAACATTCCGCAATCAGAGTTTAGAACAACCAACGTTCTGCAACCGTTACCTAAACGAATTAACAAAAACAGGCAAGTTAATAACATTTCAGTTCTGTCAAATGTGCCTTATGTAGGGCCTAGTTATCATAGTATTTTAACTACTCATTCTACAAACAACGATACAAACAGTCAGGAAGCTCCTCTATTAGTTGCACCTCCAGCACAGCAAGTACAAAACAGTAGTAACTGATACTATATAACAAGATTTTTACCTAACGAAACAGTACAAAATATTATACAAACCTAAATATTCAAACCAGACTTAGGTGTGACAGTAGTCTAATCGAATGCTTAAAACTCGTCCGCCAGAGTATTGATCGACCGCTCTCATTCATATCGTTTAAGCTGCGGGTCCCTAGCGATTTCGAAAATTTAATAACTTCACCGGACTTCTGGCCATCCGGTGTGTCTATTGTTCCTTTTTTAGAGCAAGCACCCCTATGCAGACCGAATGCATCACGACCTCCACCACGACAACAAAATGTATACAACTACACCCAAGTACAATCTCCTCGATCATTCCCAATCATTTCTCAATCGATCCGTCGTCCCTACCCTCGCTCACCGGTGCAGTACTCTCCAATGCCTTATCAGTATCCAACTCGGCAAAGCCAAACACTTGTTTAGGAATCTACTGTCAAAATATCGGAGGAATGAATAGCTGTATCGATCAACTGGCTGAACAGTAGCACACTATCAAAGCAAATTTTTGGAAATGCGTATTCGGTATACAGGCAAGATCGGAACGAACTGAACAGCTTTAAAAAAAGCGGCGGCGGAGTTCTGTTGGCCTGTCGCTCAAATTTTCATTCTCGTTTGCTACATGTTCCGAACTGTACTAGTGTTGAACAGTTATGGGTTGCTCTTACACTAAAAAATTGCACACTTTTTATCTGTGTAATTTACATACCGCCTGATCGCATCAACCATATGGAATTGATTCAGCAACATTTGAATTCGCTCTTGCTAGTTACTAACCAAATGGAATTGAACGATAAGCTAATGATTCTAGGCGACTTTAATTTATCTGGTGTTAATTGGATTCGCTCGGTTTCCAATTATTTGTATCCAAATGCTGACTCCTTGAATAACACTGTTTATCATAGACTACTGGACGACTATAACACTGCTGGTCTAGTTCAATTGAATGATCATTACAACAGCAATCATCGCCTTCTGGATCTATGTTTTGCCAGTCAGGAGCTTTTGAATTTCTGTTTAGTTGGTGCAGCCCCCGAACCGCTGGTTAAACTCTATCGTCATCACCCACCTCTCCATATTTCTTTAATGGAATCTTCGCCCCTAATCTTTAACAATACATCAGAATCAACTTATTACAACTACAAGAAAGGTAACTTCGAGGCGATGAATAGGTTTCTGTTATAACTTGATAGGAGTACGCTATTATCGGACAACGACTGCAACATCGCTGCCACAGTTTGGACGAATATTGTGCTTTATGCAATTGACTAGTTCGTTCCAAAGAAACGTGTCGTCAATTTATCCTCCCTGGTCAAACTCACTTCTAAAACGCTATAAACGTGAAAAAAGGTCTACCTTAAAAAAACTTACAAAGCATCCTTCTCTTCAACTAAGATCACATTATGTGTTTGTTAACAACCGTTATAAACGACTGAATAAGGCACTTTGCTATAACTACCAACGCAACATCCAAAACAATCTTAAAGATAATCCCAAACTCTTTTGGAACTATGTCAACGATCAGAGGAATGAATCGGGATTACCAACTCATATGTTTTTTGGTGAACTGGATGCTTCGACCCCTTCTGGTGTTTGTGACCTATTCCGCAGCTACTTAAGCAGTGTTTTCTCCAAAGAAACTTTGTCTACGCAGGATATTCTCTTGGCCACCAGCAATGTTCCACTCCGTTCATCGTTTGGTCCTCATACTACGATTACGACTACTGACGTTAACAATGCATTTTTGAAACTGAAATCATCATTAAGTTCCGGCCCTGATGGTATTCCGTCATAAGTGTTGAAAAAATGCTGCAGAAGTCTTCTTGTACCTTTGACTAAACTGTTCAACCTATCTCTCCAGCTTGGATTTTTTCCCGAATCTTGGAAAAACTCTTACGTTTTTCCCGTTTATAAGAAAGGGGATAAATCCCTTATTTCAAACTATCGAGGAATTGCTGCATTATGTTCAGATTCCAAACTATTTGAAATAATAATCCTGGACTTCATAACTTACAACTGCCCCAGCTACATATCTAATACTCAACACGGTTTCATGCCTAAACGGTCTACGTCAACAAATCTTGTTCGATATACATCATATATCATTCGATCTATGCAAGCGCAACATCAAGTTGATACCATCTATACAGATTTCACTGCTGCATTCGACAAGATTAATCACGAAATAGCAATTGCAAAGCTCGACAGGCTTGGATTGAGCGGCCCTTTTCTCAATTGGATGGAATCATATTTGACTGGTCGTAGTATGACCGTGAAAATTGGCGACTGCATTATTACAACATTCATCGTGAGCTCTGGCGTTCCTCAGGGAAGCCATCTAGGACCATTCATATTTCTGCTATATCTAAATGATCTGAATTTCGCATTGCAATGTATGAAGCTATCATTCGCCGACGATTTCAATCTGTTTCATCTTATCAAAGATCTGAAAGACTCAAATTTCTTGCAGTCACAGCTGGATGTATTTTCCAACTGGTGCAACGTCAACAGAATGGTCCTGAACGCCTCTAAATGTTCCGTTATCTCCTTCTCTCGTAAACAAACCACGATCACGTATGATTACACTATTTCGCAAGCTGTACTAAAACGGGAGACATCAATTAAGGATCTAGGTGTGTTATTGGATTCAAAACTTAGTTTCAAAGGTCACATAAAATATACCCTCTCTAAGGCATTCAAGATGCTAGGTTTCATCTTTCGCATCTCAAAGAATTTCAATAACATATACTACCTGAAATCGTTGTATTGCGCTCTAGTTCGTTCTATATTGGAGTATGCTGTTGTTGTTTGGGCACCATATTACCAAACTGATAAGCTGCGTATTGAAACTGTTCAGCGCAAGTTCATTCGTTTTGCTTTGCGTCGCCTGCCCTGGATAGATCCATTGAATCTCCCAAGCTACGAAGATCGATGTAGGCTCGTACACCTCGATTTGCTATCTGTCCGCCGTGATACACTGAAAGCTGTTTTCGTCACGGACCTCATCCAATCTCGAATTGATTGTGCAGATCTCCTACAGCAGCTAAATTTTGACATTCATCGGCGCAATTTGCGGTTTAATCCATTTCTCAGAATTCCTCGTGCTAGAACTAACTATGGCTTTAATGCACCGTTTTCGAGTATGTGTCGCGTATTCAATACTTGCTCTGATGAATTTGATTTAAATTTATCTCGTAACACCATTAAAAAACCCGTTATCTCCGATTTTTTCCCCGCTAGTTTTATTTAGATAATTAGACGATATCAATAGTTGTTAGCTAGCTTTGTAGTTTAAATAATTGTAATTTAAGATTTCGTTATGTATCAGTTGGACAAATGTTATCTGTTGATACAAAGATGAGAAGGTCTTATGCTGGCTGGAGAAGGAGAATAAAAATCTCAGCTCCAGCGGGCTTTTCCCTTGCTCCTGAAAAATAAATAAAATAAATAAAGACAGCCTTGCAAATGTTCCTACGTACAGACAGTGAATCTAGCTCAATAAGCCGACAGCGATCTTTGTAACTAGGAAGGTTGAATGGGTCCATGGTAGATTGCGGAGTGCCAATCTAACGAATTTGCGTGGAACACACGACACGATTAATGTCAATTTGATAATGAGGTGAAGAAACGATAGCTGCGTATTCTAATGTTGATCGAACTAGCACACAATAAAGAGTCTTCATGCAGTGTATATTAGTAAAGTTGATGTCTAGTCCGATCCGCTTGGCCTCAGCTTTTAGTCCGATGTACGTATCTTCCATCTTCTCAAAGTTGCGTACTATAATGTCAATATCATCAGTGAAACCATGTAGCTGGACGGACTTCCTGAAAATCATGCCACTCGTGTCTATCCTCGCTCTTCACGAAAAACCATCACCTTGCCCTGGACCTCTGCGAGTTTCGAAGGGACTCGAGTTTATCCCCGCTACTCGAACAACGCACATCACTCGATCCATCGTATCCTTGACCAATCATATCAGTTTGTCCGGGAATCCGTAGTCGTGCATGATTTTCCATAGCTGATCTCGATCGATTGTGTCGTAGGCTAATTTGAATCCGATGAATAAGTGATGTGTGGGCATATTGTATTAGCGGCACTTTTGCAACATCTGACGGATAGCGAACACTTGGTCCGTGGTAGCGCGTTCGCCCATAAATCCTGCCTGATATTGTCCTACGAATTCGTTTGCAATCGGTGCAAGTCGATTTGTAGATGGGACACACGATTCCTTTCATCCATTCTTCCGGTAAAATATCGTCCTCCCAGATCTTGGTAACGACCCAGTGCAGTGCTTTCACTAGTGCATTACCACCGTGTTTTAGTAGCTCGCTTGGTAGTTGGTCAACGCCAGCGGCCTTATTATTTTTCAACCGGCTTACCTCCTCCTCGACGTCTTGTAGGTCCGGGACCGGCAGTCTATCGTACTACGCACGCGTTCCCAAGTTCGTTACCGCGTCGCTACTTTTGTATTCCACCACATCGCCATTGAGGTGCTCGTCGAAATACTGCCGCCACCTCTCGATCACCTCACAGTCGTTTGTGAGAAGATCCCCGTTGGTGTCCTTGCTCATACCGGCCTGTGGCACATGGCCTCTGCGCGAACGGTTCACTTTCTCGTAGAACTTCGTGTCACGGAACAGCTGTTCCATCACTTTTGCGATCTCGGTCTTCCTGTTGGCGCTTTTTTCTACGGAATACCGATTTTAGTCGATTCCGCGCCTGTCTGTATCGCTTCTCGTTTGCTGCGGAAAACGTGCAGCTTCTAGTTCCATTATAGGATGACATAGTTTGAAGTTGTCAGCAAATGATAGTTTGAAACATTTCACGGAGAAGTTGAGATCATTGAGGTAGAGTAAAAATATAAACAGTTTTAAGTGGCTTCCTTGAGGTACTCCAGAACTAACAGTAAAAGGAACTGTTGTGATGTTTCCTATTTTCACCGACATCTCGCAACCAGTAAGATATGAACGCATCCAATCCAGTAAAGCGCCACCAAAGCCCAGTCTGTCGAGTTTAGCTATTGTTATTTGATGATTTATTTTATCGAATGCCGCTAAAAAATCTGTGTAGACAGCATCAACCTGTAGATGCGATTGTAGAGATCGGATGATAAAAGATGTGTAAGCTACAAGGTTTGTAGATGTTGACCTCTTAGGCATGAAACTGTGTTGAGTTTCAGATATATAGTCCTTGCATTTGTGAGTTATGAAATCGAGAATAATTATTTCAAATAACTTGGACACAGCATATAGTGAAGCAATTCCACGGTAGTTAGTAATATCAGATTTGTTACCTTTCTTAAAAACCGGAAAAATATATGATTTCTTCCAGGGGTGTGGGAGAGTCACCGCACTAAGGGAATCGTTGAACAATATAGTCAGTGGTGTTAGGAGTGAATTCAAGCATTTTTTTCAGGACTATCGAAGGAATGGCATCGGGTCCTGCTTTTTAGTTTCGAGCACGCCGTAATTATCATGGTCGAGGTAATAGGAGTATGAGCTCCAACAGGAGAACTGAGGGGGACGTTCACGATTGCCTCTGATACTTCGTCGCTACTAAGAACTTCATAGGAGAAAACGCGACTGAAGTGCCTTCGAAATAGATAGCAGGTTTAAAGTATGGTGGATGACTGAACTTCACCAAGCGACATATGGGTAGACATACATATTTCCTTGCGCTGTTTTTTTTACGTGATGCCAAAAACTTTATGGGTTGTTTCTTAAGTTCTGTTGAAGACGGTTTAAGTGAGTATAATATAAAATTCGTTTATATCGAGTTTTTAGAAACATTTATTGAGACCTCAAATGGAGAGTGGGTCACTTGGTGAGTTTGATGCAGGGATGCAGTGATAAGCAAATTGATGTTCCCGCATGCCGTATCGTCAGTAATTGAAACTCTTTAGCGGCTATATGGACGACCAGAGCCCTCGTCAAACATTTGCTCGGAAAAGTACGTCGTTCAGAGGCGTCAAAACCAGAAAGGCTTGACAGTATCATCAATTTCGGTTTAGATGTGCAACAGTTATGCGATCATCTCGAAGCCGCGGATCTGAAAAGCCACCTATTTAATCCTACACTACTGGAAGAACTATTGGGGAAACTGCCAGCTGCAGTCAAACTTGATGGGGTCCGATACAAGCGTGCGTTCAATAATCCATCTCTGAAAGAATTTAGGAAGTTTATGGACGAATTGGTGATAGACGCCAGTGAAGTCACATGTCTAGTGCAACCAAAAAATGCACCAGGTGCATCGGTGTATCCCTATAAATCAAAACAGCCTCAAAAAGCACACGTCCACACACACACCGAAAGTCCCAATATGGGTGAGAACAGTACATCGCGGAAAAGCACGCTTGAAAACGGTGGAAGAAAATAGACTGTGTGAAAAACGTCTCTTGAAACACGGCAGCTGGGCATGTAAATCGAGATTTTCGTGCAACGTGGCGAACTGCCACCAGCCGGATCACCCATTACTGCGAGCAGCAGATATAATGAAAGCGGATTGTAAGACTCATAGAATCGTAACAGAATATGTTATATTCCGTGTTGTGTTGTTGTGTTATCCAATGGATCAAAAAGCATCGACACCTTTGCCTTCCTCGATGAAGGTTCTTTACACACCTTAATCGATGCTAGTATAACGCGCCAACTCGTTACAATCGGAATTTCAGAACCGTTACGATTGGTGTGCACTTCGGACGTAAGTCGCAGAGAGTGCGATGCGGAGCTAGTTGATCTAGCAATTTCAGGAAGAGGTGGACGCAAGAAATATAAACTCACAGCTGCCGATACAGTTAACTCATTCAATCTCCGACCCAAAATCTACGACTGGATAAAATATCTAAGCAATTTGAACACCTTAGAAATGTTCCCGTGACCTCATACAAAAATACGAAACCAAAAGTTATTATTGGTTTGCAAAACTTAGACCTAATGACGCCAATTGAGTGTCGTATAGGTCAGCCGGATGAACCCATCGCAGTGAGAAGTGTTCTTGGATGGGCAATATGCGGACCGTGTGGAGGACCCCTGGACGAACATCTATATTTTCGTTTGTCGGCAAGTCTACAAAGGCATCCAGTTGCTTTTCTGCTCAGAGGAAGCCCAAGTCAGAATCAACGTTTACATTCTATAGGCAAACGTGTATTTGTTGATGTAAAAGCTTCTTCTTGTAAATTCGGAAATGAATGATGCAGCAAATAATTTCTGTTGTGATCAACAAAAGCGCACGGAGGGGCGAGTAAATTAACGAAATTAATAAATTTGCCTAATATAAGTAAAAAAAGGCGGGTGGGTAATGTCAGAGACATAACTGGATGTCGTGAATACGAAAAAACTGACACGCTCCCATCACTTTTCCGAATATCAGTAAGTTGATTGATTGTATGAATTGTGCAAGTTTACCTCTTTTTCACTAATAGAGTTTGAAGCGATGCACCTACATTAAAGTACAGATTAGTTACAATAAACAGCTACTATTCTACAACTATATATTCCAAATTTGAAACAATTCCTTTTTAATTTGCTAATATAGGAGGCTAGGTACGACAAATTTGTAGTTTATTTTTATTAAAGCTAGAAGTTCGAAGATATCTGATTCTTCTCGAAATTTCAGTACGAGACAATTGCAATGGCCTGGTCTGGAATGTATCGACGATGTTCGGTATGCAAGAGTCATTCTAATAATAATAATGATAGTAATAATAATAGTAATAATAATAATAATAATAATAATAATAATAATAATAATAATAATAATAATAATAATAATAATAATAATAATACAGAACAACCTGTATATATGGCAACCCTGTATCGCATGGCATATTTTTACACAACCCCATACTAGTATAAAGATGTGTTCAACATCACTTTTGCATCGTGCCGACGGTGTCTCGTACGTTCAGAGTAGCGGCTTTATCTTAAATGACGCTATTTCTCACATCACATTTCATTTTATACCTGCTACTGGTAGCGGTGTACGGACGTCCCCTTTGTTAAAATATCGCTGAACGGGAAACAGTGAGACAATATAAAAGAGAGAGTTAATAGAGCGGCAGCCAGTAATACTGAATTGGTTGTCTAACTGTTAACAGCATCTTGTGGAATTTTTACGCAGAAAAACGCACACAGGAGGAACAGTTAAGGGCAAGGCAAAGTCCCGCTCGAACCGTACTGGTCTGCAGTTCCCAGTTGGCAAAATCCATCGTCTGCTCCGGAAGGGAAACTACGCAGAGCGTGTCGGTGCCGGTGCACCGGTCTATCTGGTTGCAGTGATGGAGTACTTGGCTGCCGAAGTGTTGGAATTGGCCGGTAACGCGAAAAACGAAAATCATCCCTCGCCATCTGCAGCTGGCCATTCGTAACGACGAGGAGTTGAAAACCCCGTCCTTTTCAGGACGACTACATCACTGTGATAAAGAAATATTTAAGATTGCTTTAAGTTTAGCCAGTTCTGATACGCCTGGAAAGTAGAATGCGCAAATCAAGTGGAAACATTTGTTCTAACAATTTGTTCATCTCTTTCATTTCTTCAATTTGTTCAACTCTGTTTCGCACGGCATATTTGTATACTAGTATGAAGATGTGTTCAAAATCATCACTTTCGCTTTCATATTGCTGTTCGTAATTGAATGTGTTAGTGACGGTGCAAATTAATTTAACTTCTATCTTGATGAATCTTTTGGTAGGAAATATTGAGATCTGATGGTTCTCGTGTGTGTCTTGTTTCGGCAATGGGCCTTGCTGGACTGTTTGGCTGCCTTTCTACCGATTTTCGGTGACATTGTGCTGACGGTGTCTCGTGCATTCCGATCGTGAAACAGTGAGACGACAGGTCCTCGATGATGCTCTCGTGTGTCTTGTTTCGGGAACAGTTGCTCAGCAAATGGTAGGAAAAATGAACCACTCAACTTTTATATGAATTTTATATGCTATGAACATCACGCGTTCTGATTGGCTGGTGCCTCCATGGGTTAAATCAAACAGGTTTTCCAATAGTGTACTATTGAAAAAATTCAATGTTGTTGCAATACACGTTCAAGTTGAAAATTTTCGATTCTATTGGTAGTTAGATTATATAAATCCTTCTACAGATCACTGAGCTCTGAGCTTCCAAAATACGAGAAAGGCAAACGCGCCTTATGAATTATCTTCTTTGATACTCGTTTATACCAAACATTTAAGAAAAGTTTAATTTTGAACTATTTTAGAATATGTCACACAACTAGGTAGTAAGCAGATGTGTATTATAAACCACACAAGGAATGAAAGAATTTGTTTGTTTGGTCGGTCGTATCGAAATTTCATGCTTCTTGATGTATTTAAAATTCATTAAGCAATACCACGTTGGCGGAGTAATATTAATAAAATCAGCAAATAACATTGCTTTATCCAACACTTCGAAATTGGTAAAGCCGGCTCAGGACCAACGAAGTTGATCTCTGCACCTACCCTCCCCAATTCGTCAGCCCATTCATTTCCTGTTATATTGGAATGACCTGGTACCCAAAAGAGATTTATAGTATTATATATGCTGAGATCTTCTATCTGAGTACGACAATCGATCACTAGTTTGAATCGTGAGTCAGCAAGCTTAGTGATTTAATTGCGGCCTGGCTGTCAGAGTAAAAGTCTATTATTTTGCCGGATAAATCTCCGCACATAATTGCAAAAAATTCTGCTTGGAAAACAGTGCAGTAATTACCCAAAGAATGGGATTGCGCCCATCCCATTTTCCTACAATATACCTCAGCGCCAGCTCGACCCTCCATCAGTGAACCATCGTTATAGCAGACCACGTGTTCTTGCAGGTGGCTTTCAATGAAACCTGAAACCACTCCTCTCTAGAAGGAATCATTACAGGAAAAGTCATATATGGAAAATTACACGTGAGTGTGATGTCACTAGGGGCACGGATCATCTCATACCATGAGATCATTTCGGGCCTCAGAATTGTATGGCTGTTACCCGAGTTTATTCGATATTCTTTCCAGGGACTAGTCGCCTGTAGTCTGTAGGCACAAGATAGCGCTTCTTGTTTTATGTGAACGTGTAAAGGCTTAATATTGAACAGAGCCTCGAGAGCAGCAGTCGGAGTAGTAGTGAAAGCTCCTGACAACGCCATAAGTGCCATTTTTTGCAATTGATTTAGCTTTGATTGGACAGTCACCACTTCTTTCCTTTGCCATCACACTAGACAGCCGTAAGTCAGTATTGGACGTATGATTGATACATAAATCCAATAGATGTATTTTGGCTTAAGACCCCCCGTTTTGCCAAAGGCCCGTCGACATTGCCCAAACGCTCTTTCGATTTTGAACTCTATATGAGCAAATATAACTCAAGAATAACTCCAACGTACTTAACCGTGTCAGAGCACAGCAACTCAGAACCATAGAACTGCAGAGGACGGGTTCCGGTTGTTATTCGCTTCTTTGTGAAAAGAATCATTGAAGTTTTATTAGGATTAACTGATAAGCCAACTTGTTTACACCATTATTCGACTACCTTTAATGCCTGTTTCATTATATCAAAGATTGTAGCATAGTCCAGTAATTTGTATAAGATAATCATCTGCGAAACCATTAGTGGGGAATCCAAGTTCATTCAGAAAGCGCGTGATGAGCATTGCGCCTATCCAGTTTGAGACCTAAGTGGGTACTCGATGTCTGCTCATCGCTAGATCTAGAAGCAACAGCCATGCAATGGTTCTGTACACTCTGAATCGGCTGCGAAGCCTGTTGAAACAGAAGGTCAAATTCTACTAAAGTAATATAATACCAAGGCTTTGCTTTTGCATTTTTGAATTATATTACTGCTTATATTACTGCTTAGCCTATTTCCTGAATTAAATTACTGCTTAGCCTATTTCCTGAAAAAATCTCCACAATAAACATTTACATTCTATAGGAAAACGTGTATTTGTTGATGAGAAAGCTTCTTCTTGTAAATTAGAAAATGAATGATGCAGGAAATCATTTCTGTTGTGATCAGCAAAAGTGCACGGAGGGGCGAGTAAATTAACGAAATTAATAAATTTGCCTAATATGAGTACAAAAAGAGGTTTTACCTTCAAACGGTTTAACTTAAGTTATGCACTGACAATTCTAGTCAATGTGTATGCATTTGGAAGCACCAATCGCTTGGAATTAAGGATTTTTTAACTTTTGGAGATCTAATTATAGGTAGTAAGCAGATGCGGATTATAAACCACAGAAGGAATGAAAGAATTTGTTTGTTTGGTCGGTCGCATCAAAATTTCATGCTTCTTGATGTATTTAAAATTCATTAAGCAATACCCCGTTCACAGACTAACAGACATGACAGTATGAGTAAATTCTTATAAAAATAATTTTTCGTGATGCACTAGTTCCACCTATATTGTACGGCGCGAACTATTTACTATCGGTACACCCCTTGTGTTATGTAAAAGTTTTTTACTAGTTGGTTCCCCCTCGTTTGTCAACACCGATCAGCTGCTTGCAGGGATGCCTGATTTCATCATAATATTTGGAAATTAATCGTCACAGTAAATTATTATATTACGTTAATAATATATGAAACTTTTTAGCGATGTTGGAAGGTAACCATTTATTTTTCTCAACATTGTTCATCTAGACTATTTTTTATTGTGTTGGTAATTTTCACCCGAAATTAAGTGGCGGCAGATCAGAAGCAAGTAAATATTGCCACTAAACGGGTTCGATTTTGTATTGCGTTGAAGGATGAGAGGTAGGCACAATTTTGTATATAGTTTTGGCAATATGTATTAAATCTGTATCCTTCATGAAATTCGCATACAAATGCAAATACATATCAATACATTACAGGTAATTCTGTATGAATGGCAACTCTGTTGGTAAATGAAAAAAATAAACACAGTCTAGATGACAGACAGGATGTTTTTGATAGGGTAGCGTGGCGCCATCATGACACATGTGAGTACTGTCCCAAATAAAGGAATATTCGAAATGACAGTTAAAATGATTGAAGAATCTAATTTGAGTGTCCTGTCTGTTAGTCTGTGCCCCGTTGGCGGAGTAATATCAATAAAGCCAGCAAATAACATTAACATATATGCTGTGATTATTAATAATTATAATGATAAGAAAAACATGTTCAATCATAAATCATGTCATGCAGTTGATTAATTTACCCTGTTTAGCTTGAATATCATACACAGAAGTAACAGCCCGAGTAGAAGTGATTTGCAAACCAATTATTAAAACCTAACATCTCAATGGTAGAAAATAACATCATTTAGTTTAAAATAAGAGTTAAAATATCAAAAATCATTGCAAAGTCTGCATGAGAAATTAGCAACAAAATATAAAATTCTGCCATTGTAACATCAAGCAAGAGTAAAACATTTATAGAAGACGAATTTTTCAGTAATTTTATTTTCTAGCATTGAGAATAGTATATCATAATAATCTCTCATATCTGATTCTTATGCAGTTTATTCAATTGTATTCCATTTGAAAAAGGAACCACTGGATCAATTGTACTCAATGAAGTTAGCATGCCTCATCAATAACGAAATAAGATATAATAACAACTCTTGGTGCTAAATAGAGATGATTCCTTCGATGAAATATAAACAAAATATGAAGTATTGCTGTGACAGCACAGGAACATCAAGACAAGATATGATGGTAAAATTTGTTATTATTTTGATTTTCGTTTACTATTCACATCTAGCCGGGAGGAGTGCAGGTTTTGCTACGGCAATTCAAACGCGCCTTTCGAACGCAGCGCCTGGTGTGTGCTCAAACCCTGTGCTCCTATTACTTCCATAAATAAATTCATGTAAAAAATATTTAATTGAGTTTAATTAAAATACTGCATCATCATAAACATCATCATCAGCATCAACCAGTTGGAAGTAAAACAAAGTGATTTGTTACTCTAATTACTATGTGATGTGAAATATTTTTTTAAACTAATTTTGCATTGACCATTGCTATCGCGTAGAAAATGCTGTTAAATTAACAATATCAATGTGATTACGATCCAAACTTATTATTTTCATGAAACTTTCATGTAGCATTTATTTCTCTTAATCTAGTATTCATTTTATTGCGAATGAAACAACGTTTGCGAAATCGAACACGGAATGCATCAAACGAGAATATATGTTGAAACTAAGTAAACCGTGCCGTAACAAAACCGGTATTTTCCCCAACTCTGTTGATAAGGAGTGTTAAAAGAGCATTTTCCAAATATACAAAATTGACAATGTTCCATGATTTTCTAAAATTCTCATTGACATGCGTTATCCTTAGTTATAAATTCCTGTAGGATTGCTGTTGTATCTAATTTTCACATCCCTTAGCGGGGGATCAACGATTTCAGGCGTAGATCATGTCATGTCTTATCTTGATTATATGTGATTTTCCTCCACCAAGATCAAAGCTGATCGAATCATTCAATGGTATAACTTACATAAATCAAGAATCACTTTAGCTCAAAATCACTACCGATTTTGTGTGACGGAAGATCAGTACTGATTTTGATCGATGTGAAGTTACCTTTATTGGGAAAGATCACAAGCGATTTTCTTCGGCAGTGTTCTCGATTTGATGAGGTGGGCAAGACGCGCCAGCGCGTGATTGGATGGCAGCCAATCAGTGATAGAATGTGTGTATTGAAGATCAAGGGCCGTTTCTTCAATTACAGCATTATCAACGTGCACTGCCCACATGAGACGAGACCCAATGACGAGAAGGAAGCATTCTAAGCGTAGCTGGAACGAACCTACGACAGCTGTCCACGGGGGGATGTAAAACTCGTCATCGCGACATGAATGCTCAGGTAGGCCGGGAGGTAATGTACAGGCCCGTGATCGGGCTGGAGAGCCTGCACGCGGTAACAAACGACAACTGTCAACGATGCGTAAACTTTGCAGCCTCCCGAGGAATTGTAGTTCGAAGCACCTTCTTCCCCCGCAAAGATATCCACAAAGCCACCTGGAGATCACCTGATCAACATACGGAAAATCAAATCGACCACGTTCTCATCGATGGGCGATTCTTCTACGACGTCATCAATGTCCGCACTTACCGCAGTGCGAGTGTTGATCTCTGTTTTCTCAGCCCTGTATGCTACACTAAGAGAATATTATTCCTTGGCTAAAAATAATATATCTATGTACCCCTAGAAGGATTAAAACAGATGATTTAAATGTTTCATCAATTCCAATTAAATTCTTTTGTTCAATTATATAAATAATATTAATAAAATAATTTCGATGAGTTTTTAGTTTTAGGAATATTTTTTAATGTAATGACAATATGTAATAAATCGATTTTTTCCTCATATTTGTATGGTTTATCATACATATTGAGTATGTATTGAGATGAATTTTATTTATTTTGAATTCGTTACATGTTACATAGGGAGGAGGGGGGGGGGTCTTTGCTGATATGACTATTTGTGACAAAGGGGGGTGGGGAGTCAAAAATTGACAAAAAAGCGTGACGTCTTTTATGGACAGCCCCTTAAGCTTTTTGGTCTGAAGCTCTTGGCATCCTCATAGTTCGGATGTCCACCTTTTGGAATGAATTTGACACATATTTCTCTCCAT
The DNA here is from genome assembly GCF_030247185.1 of Malaya genurostris. Taxonomy (NCBI): domain Eukaryota; kingdom Metazoa; phylum Arthropoda; class Insecta; order Diptera; family Culicidae; genus Malaya; species Malaya genurostris. Next base: position 162,619,898 of record NC_080571.1, on the reverse strand, counting down.
GATTTTGGGATATAGCCGTAAGCTAGACTGCAAAGAAAAGTTTTTTTTTCCAAACATGCTTAATTATATTGAATCCCCTTTGCAGTGAAACTGGGAAAATTCTACCATTTTCAGGGGATTTGTATGGTGAAAAACTGCCAACAGCCCACTTGATCGATTCAGTTGTGACAAGTGACCGTGCCAAAGCCCACGACTCAGGAGTACCGTTAAAGAGTTCGATATTTGTTTCATGTTCAACAACCATACTACATATAAAGTGAGAGTCAACGAGACAATTAAGAATGTCCACTTCGTCCGAAACAAACAGGCCATTTTTGTTCTTCAATAAGTTCACCTGGAAGACTTGAGATTTCGAAAGAAAATTATTAAGCCTACTAGTTTCGATCAAACTAGAGAAATATGTACGAAGATTTTTCCAACCAGCACGTTCGGCCGATGTGAGATATTTCTTGTACGCTCTACGAGCTGCTTTAAACACACTCGAGTCGTCACGGCCACGCCTGTTCCAAGCGCTTAACATATCTCTTTTAGATTAATTAAGTTCAGCTCTCCATCACGGAGTTCCTCTCGTAGATTTTAAAACACGAGAAGGACATGCCTCTTCATAAGATGAGGACGATGAACGAGTTCATCGTGTCAACAGCACAGGACAGTAACTCCTATCCCTACCTCCCCGCGATGCCGGCTGGGGTACGAGCAACCATAGGAAAGATCGGTAACCAACCCCGGTGGGACCTTGGTCGTATGCTGACAGGAAAGGGCGGCTATATTTGGCTATCGGCTATCCAAATCTGCAAACCCGATAAACCCGATTAATCTAAGTGGAATTGACATTTTTTAACTAATCACCATGTATCTCTCTAAACCGGAAGTTGGATCTGACTAAAAAGCAAAATGTTTAATAGGATCTTAAGACCTTTCATTTGAATCTAAGAAGGTTCTGAGATCAGTTAAACCATCTACCAGAAAAATGAGTTACATTATTTTAATTTCGTTTCACACATCATCCTGTAGTTCCGGAACAAAAAGTCGGATTCAAACATAATTCAGGGACCTTGTTTAGGAGCATACGTATTTTCATATGAATTTGAGTTTGCAGAAAATAAATTTTCCGAGAAAATTTAGTGAAATTATTTGTCACACACGCATTTGCTGAATACGACGAACTGATTCGAATGGTACATGGGTGTTATGTTCATCCTGCATTTATTGTTGTAAGTAGTTAAAATCAATATAATTTTGTAATTGCTTTCAACTCGAAAATGCTGCCATCTAGTTTACATATATCATATTACCAAAAACGAACCGTACAAAAATCGGTCCGAAGCAAAATATTATGGAAAAGGATGCTGTACACAGCCCTTTTGGTATTTAGAAACATTTGTATGCAACAGTATAAAAAATCGTGTTTCACGTTGCTCCTAAGCATTGCTTTTTTATACAGCGCTCAAAGCTCCTACTGCTCACGGAGAACCCTCTGATAATAAAATTGCGATATCGCAGTTTTTAATTTTTGCGACAGTTGATTCAACTAATTTCTTTTTTGATTCAACCAATATGGTTTTCGATTTGCATATATTTAAGTAGAAATATGTGTTGTTTTGAATGCTGTCAATGCCGGAAACAGCTGAAACAAAACAATAATCGCAATGGAAAATCAACATTTTTACCTTTTTTTATAAATATGAAAAAAAGATATAGAATTCGCTCAAACTTTAGAAAAATGTTTCAAGGCCCGTATTAGTTGTACCGAATTTTAACCAATCGAATTCAGAAAATCAACTAATATTCTGATCGGATCGCGGGCGGTTCCGTGGTGGAATAAGGTGAAAAGTCGCTTATACAAAAATATAGATATCTCCGTAAACGGATTTTAACAATCTATGGCTTGTAGGATAGCTATTACCGTGCGAAATCTAAGCCTGAAAACATATTCTGTTTTCCAGGTCAATTGTGACAGATATTGTCAAAAAAATGATAATTTGACATAAAACTAAGTATAACTCAAACAGTAAACATCCTATCTCAAAACCATTCAATAGCGTTCAGGGTGACGGAGAGACCTTCAATTTGCGACTAGTTTGATCAAAATCGGTCCATCCATCGCTGAGATCTCAATCTCTTTGTTGACGACACACATTTGTACTGGTTGGTAAACGACTGGACAATGCGCAATTCAGGCCCCGATGTGGTTCATAAACTCTTGTCCAGTAACTCCCATCCCTACCTCCCCGCGGTGCCGGCTGGGGTGCGAGTAACCATAGGAAAGATCGAGTAACCAACCCCGGTGGGACCTTGGTCGTATGCTGACAGGGAAGGGGGGCTTGCTTTCTCTTTACAGAGAGCAAGCCTACCCGAGCGTCTGTTCCCCATGTTGGGCGGATCGAAACAGCGTCTGTTGCGGGACTCTAAACAGTGCTGACAGGAGGTTGGTGCAGGCCTAACAAGCCGCCCGGAAAACACTTGTTACGAATAATCAGGATATAAATACGACTCGGAATAAACGGCAAAGACCTACGCGACTTAATAAGGCCTACGATTGGAAGCTTGGCACATGGAACTGCAAATCGCTTGGCTTCAAATTCGCGGCTTTGATGTCGTATCATTGCAGGAACTTTATTGGACAAAACAGAAGGTGTGGAAAAGTGGGCATCGAGCGGCTACCTTCTACCAGAGCTGTGGGACAACCAGCGTTCTAGGTACAGGATTTGTAGTGTTGGGCAAGATGCGCCAGCGCGTGATTGGGCAGCCAATCAGTGATAGAATATGCGTATTGAAGGTCAAGGGCCGTTTTTTCAATTACAGCATCATCAATGTGCACTGCCCACATGAGACAAGACCCGATGACGAGAAGGAAGCATTTTACGCGCAGCTGGAACGAACCTACGACAGCTGTTCACGGGGGGATGTAAAACTTGTCATCGGCGACATGAATGCTCAGGTAGGCCGGGAGGCAATCTACAGGCCTGTGAACGGGCTGGAGAGCCTGCACGAGGTAACAAACGACAACGGCCAACGATGCGTGAACTTTGCAGCCTCCCGAGGAATGGTAGTCTGAAGCACCTTCTTCCTCCGCAAAGATATCCACAAAGCCACCTGGAGATCACCTGATCAACATACGGAAAATCAAATCGACCACGTTCTCATCGACGTGCGATTCTTCTCCGACGTCATCAATGTCCGCACTTACCGCAGTGCCAACATTGATTCTGACCACTACCTTGTTGTAGGTTGTATGCGCTCAAAACTATCGACGATGCACAACACTCGTCGCACAGGAACGCCGGGATTCAATCTCGAGCAGCTACGTAGCGTCCGTACTGCAGAGGAATACGCGCAACAACTGGAGCAAGTGCTAACAACGGAAGAGCAGTTTGGCGCGGCAATTGGCTGGAGGAATGTAAGATCCGTCGTGAGTAGCACTGCTCCAACCAAACTAGGTACGAGGTTATCGAATCGAAGAAATCACTGGTTTGACGGCGAATGTCAGCAGTTGATCGAAGAGAAGAATGCAGCAAGGGCGAGGATGCTGCAACACCGCACTAGAGCGAACGAGGAACGATACAGACAGGCACGGAACAACAGAACACGGTTTTCCGGAGAAAAAGGCGCCACCAGGAAGACCAAGATCGCGAAGCGATGGAACAGCTGTACCGCGCAAATGACACACGGAAATTCTATGAGAAGTTCTCCGCTCACGTAGATTCTTCACGCCAGAGATGACTCAACCATTTTCTACAAACTCAGATTCATACGAGAAGTGCTTCCAAACAAAGTTCCTGAATTACGCCTGGATTCGACTTCTGGTTTCTAAGCTACAAGATGATATGTGAAACGAAATTATAATAGTGTAACTCATTTTTCTCATAGATAGCTGAATCGATCTAAGATTCAAATGAAATCTATGAACCATCTAAGATTCAAATGAAAGGTCCTAAGATTCTATAAAACATCATGCTTTTTAGTCAGTCTGCACTGATTTTCGAACATTTTGAATCAAATGTAAACTATACAACTCCTCAAGTGAATTTAACCGACTTCGGTTACACTGATTTTGAATTCCGGTTCCAGTATAAAATCATACAGATAGTAAATAGTTCGCGCAGTACAATATAGGTGGAACTAGTGCATCACGAAAAATTATTTTTATAAGAATTTACTCATACTGTCATGTCTGTTAGTCTGTGATATAGACGCCGACAATTCAAAAAAGCTTCACATAACCGTAAACTCTATAATGAAACTAGTCGCAAATTTAAGGTCTTTCCGTCACCCTGAACGCTATTGAATGGTTTTGAGATCGGATGTTTAATTTTTGAGTTATACAAAGTTTTATGTCAAAATGTTTTTTAACAATATCTGTCACAACTGACCTTGAAAACAGAATATGTTTTTATAATTAGATTCCGCACGATAAAAGCTATCCAACAAGCTAAAGATTTTATAAATCCATCCATTTTTACGGAGATATGGATTCTTTTGTGTAAGCGACTTTTCCCCTTATTTAAGTAGTAGGAGTTTTACGCGTTTGATAATAAAGCGCTGTTTCGGAGCCAAATGAAACACGATTTGTATACGATTACATACAATTGTTCCTAAGTACCAAAAAGACTAAGTACAGCATCTTTTTTCATAGCCTCGGACCGGTTTTAGCACGGTTCGTTTTCTGGCAACATAATCGTTCGAGTATGACATGTAAACTAGAAGATAACAGCATTTTCAAGTTGAAAGTAATTCCATAATTATTTTGATTTAAACTACTTACAGCAATAAATGCTGGAAAAACATAACTCCCATATACCATTCGACTCAGTTAGTTGAGATCAGCAAATGCGCGTGTGACAAATAATTTCACTCAATTTTTTAGGAGATGGCTAAACCGTTTTCTACAAACTCAGATTCATATGAAAAGTAGTATGCTCTCAAACAAGGTTCATGAATTACGTTTGGATCTGATTTCTCATTGCGTAACCACAGAACGATATGTGAAACTAAAATAAAATATTGCAACTCATTTTTCTGGTAGATGGCTGAACCGATCTAAGATTAAAATGAAATCTAAGAACCATTTATGATTCCAATGAGAGATCTTAAAAACCTATAAAACATCTTACTTTTTAGTCAGATCCGACTTCTGGTTTAGGAGATACATAGTGATTAGTATAAAAATGTCTATTTCACATAAATTAATCAGGTTTATGGGTTGGCAGATTTGGATAGTCGATTACCAAATAAATTTATTTCAGTTTCTCAAAGCTCAGTCATTTTTTCAAGAATGTATACACACTCCTCAGGTGAATTTCACTGATTTCGGCTACACCGATTTTAGAATTCCGGTTCCAGTATCGAATCGTTTCTCAAAGCTCAATCATTTTCTCAAAAAGGCCAAATGGAACTTCAAAAACAAAAATTCAAATTTATTAACCATAATATCAATTTGGTGAATTTTATCCGATTCTGGAATTACAGGATAATGAGTTTTTAAAATTCATACAGATATAGAACATGTAAATTGTTTGACTTTTTAATGTGTGGCAATACGAATCATTTTGGGTTATGCTAGTTCCTGAATACTGGCTCTGGAAGTACCATAAATAATGACGAGTGGAACTTACTTCGACATCTCATGGAATGTTCAATAGATTGCAAACGTTAATATTAAAATAAGATACGATTTGCAGTTTTGATATTACAGGTTAATGAATGAATTAAATTTCAATTAGCCGTATAAAACAACGGTAATTAAAATAATGTCATAAGAACTAAACATGAAAGAATATCCATGTAAAAACTTATGCTGATCGATAGAAAAAGGTATCATCTCACTGCTACACGGAACCACCCGCGATCCCATTTCAACCAGAATATTAGTTGATTTTCTGAATTTGATTGGTTAAAATTTGGTATAACTAATCGAATGTTGTTTTAACTAAACTGTCATTTTTGTTTTTCGATTAGCCGAAACGATGGTTGAAACAACTAATTCAACTGTTTGAAAAAAAATGCTGTCAATTAGTGAGGACACATACCTTTCATTTTCAACAAATATTTTAGTTGAAATAACTGGTGTTGTTATTGAAACAAAATTCTGTTAGTTGAAAAATAGATCGGTTTTATTTGTTTGTTTGTTTTGAGATCAGTAAAGATCTAAATTCTAAAAAAATACTTCTGATTCGAGCGGAAATACTTCTGATTCGATTGTAGAATAACGTTTTTAATCAGCAAAAATGCCCGGAGGGGCGAGTAAATTAGCGATTAATTATAAATTAATTATTAAATTATTAAATTTACCTAAAATGATGCCTTCAAACGGTTGAACTAAAGTTATGCACTGAAAATTTTAGTCAATTTATGTGAGCTTGGGTGCATCAACCGCTGGGAATTGGAATTTTGCGACGGCAATTCAAACGCGCCATTCACTCAATTTTTTAGGAGATGGCTAAACCGTTTTCTACAAACTCAGATTCATATGAAAAGTAGTATGCTCTCAAACAAGGTTCATGAATTACGTTTGGATCTGATTTCTCATTGCGTAACCACAGAACGATATGTGAAACTAAAATAAAATATTGCAACTCATTTTTCTGGTAGATGGCTGAACCGATCTAAGATTAAAATGAAATCTAAGAACCATTTATGATTCCAATGAGAGATCTTAAAAACCTATAAAACATCTTACTTTTTAGTCAGATCCGACTTCTGGTTTAGGAGATACATAGTGATTAGTATAAAAATGTCTATTTCACATAAATTAATCAGGTTTATGGGTTGGCAGATTTGGATAGTCGATTACCAAATAAATTTATTTCAGTTTCTCAAAGCTCAGTCATTTTTTCAAGAATGTCTACACACTCCTCAGGTGAATTTCACTGATTTCGGCTACATCGATTTTAGAATTCCGGTTCCAGTATCGAATCGTTTCTCAAAGCTCAATCATTTTCTCAAAAAGGCCAAATGGAACTTCAAAAACAAAAATTCAAATTTATTAACCATAATATCAATTTGGTGAATTTTATCCGATTCTGGAATTACAGGATAATGAGTTTTAAAATTCATACAGATATAGAACATGTAAATTGTTTGACTTTTTAATGTATGGCCATACGAATCATTTTGGGTTATGCTAGTTCCTGAATACTGGCTCTGGAAGTACCATAAATAATGACGAGTGGAACTTACTTCGACATCTCATGGAATGTTCAATAGATTGCAAACGTTAATATTAAAATAAGATACGATTTGCAGTTTTGATATTACAGGTTAATGAATGAATTAAATTCCAATTTGCCGTATAAAACAACGGTAATTAAAATAATGTCATGAGAACTAAACATGAAAGAATATCCATGTAAAAACTCATGCTGATTGATAGAAAAAGGTATCATCTCACTGCTACACGGAACCACCCGCGATCCCATTTCAACCAGAATATTAGTTGATTTTCTGAATTTGATTGGTTAAAATTTGGTATAACTAATCGAATGTTGTTTTAACTAAACTGTCATTTTTGTTTTTCGATTAGCAGAAACGATGGTTGAAACAACTAATTCAACTGCTTGAAAAAAAATGCTGTCAATTAGTGAGGACACATACCTTTCATTTTCAACAAATATTTTAGTTGAAATAACTGGTGTTGTTATTGAAACAAAATTCTGTTAGTTGAAAAATAAATCGGTTTTATTTGTTTGTTTGTTTTGAGATCAGTAAAGATCTAAATTCTAAAAAAATACTTCTGATTCGAGCGGAAATACTTCTGATTCGATTGTAGAATAACGTTTTTAATCAGCAAAAATGCCCGGAGGGGCGAGTAAATTAGAGATTAATTATAAATTAATTATTAAATTATTAAATTTACCTAAAATGATGCCTTCAAACGGTTGAACTAGAGTTATGCACTGATAATTTTAGTCAATTTATGTGAGCTTGGGTGCATCAACCGCTGGGAATTGGAATTTTGCGACGGAAATTCAAATGCACCATTCAATCGCAGCGCTTTCTGTGTGTTTGAAACCCTTCGCTCCTGTTACTTTTATAAATTAAATTCATGTCAAAAAGAGTTTTATTGCTAATGCATGAACATCATCGTCTGTATCAAACAGCTGGAAGTAAAACAGTCTGCTGGAAGTAAATCAATGATCGAATTTGAAGCATAAGTTTTTGCGCATACCTGAAAGATTACGAGATGATCATTCATTAACATTTTCTAATTTGTCACCAAATCTTTATCATCTTAAACAAGGTTAACTTTATCACAACACCGCTGTTAGATAAACACTTGTTATCATAAATTTCTCAAATCGAATGAACACAATTTCACCAAACGCTCGTTGTTGTTTTCATTGACATTTTGAAGCGACGCGAACAGATTTCAACTAAAAAAGTTGTTGATTTTGCATTGCGATTATTGTTTTGCTTTCAACTGTCTCCGGCATTTGACAGCATTCAAAACAACATATTTTTCAACTACTTGAATGTATGCAAATCTAAAACCATATTGGTTGAATCAAAAAGAAATTAGTTAAATCAATTATCGCAAAAATCAAAAACTGCGATATCGCAATTTTATGATCGAAGGGTTCTCCGTGTAGGTGGACTTATCACGTTTTTTATCAATCCGCATGTGTTTTTTGCATGAATATACTTCGCTGTTTAGTTCTCATGCCATTATTTTAATGACCGTCATTTTAAGCGGCAATTTGTGATTTTAATCACTCAATACCCTGTAATGTCAAAGCTGCAAATCGGATCGAATTTGAATCTAAACGTGTGACAATCGATTGAACATTCCATGAGAAGTCGAAGAAAGTTTCATTTTAGAGTTTACGATTATTTACGGTACTTCCAGAGCCGGTATTCAGGAACCAGCATAACATAAACGATTTAAAATTCATTAATTTTGCATAGGACCATAAATCCGTTATTTGAATTTTTGTTTTTGAAATTCAATTTTTTGAGAAAACGATTTGATACAGAATCCGGAATTCAAAATTAGTGTAACCGAAGTCAGTTAAATTCACCTGAGGAGTTGTATAGTTTACATTTGATTCAAAATGTTCGAAAATCAGCGCAGACTGACTAAAAAGCAAGACGTTTTATAGAATCTTAAGACCTTTCATTTGAATCTTAGAGGGTTCCTAGATTTCATTTGAATCTTTGATCGGTTCAGCCATCTGTGAGAAAAATGAGTTACACTATTTTAATTTCGTTTGACATATCATTGCAAAATTGAGGGAAATTATTTTCCACACAAGCATTTGCTAATCTCGACGAACTGATTCGAATGGTATATGGTTGTTATGTTCTTCCAGCATTCATAACTGTCAGTAGTTTAAATCAAAATAATTATGCAATTGTTTTTAACTCGAAAATGCTGCCATCTTGGCCATCATCTTATTTACATATGTCGTATTCGAACGATTATGTTGCAAAAACAAACCGTGCTATTTGGTCCAAGGCAAAATGTCATGAAACAAGAAGTTGTACACAGTCTTAGTGGCACTTAGAAATATTCGTTCGTAGGGGAAGATGGGTTAAAACGTACCCCCGAGGCATAATGCACCTTTTGCTTTTCTCAAAAGTTATCAGTTTTTTTCACATAAATTTTAATGAAACTGAAAGACCGCCATAACAACAAATTACCGTAAAACTTTGGTAGCGATGGTTCAATCATATCTGAAAAAAATATAAAAAACCAATTAGGGTAACAGAGGTATTTTGGCCCACTTTAGGATTGATTTTATTTTGGTCGACTTTATAAAAATATCTACCAAATATTGCAATATCTTTAAAACCCCCTTCCGCAATAGGTAATTTAATGTGATTAGCTTCAAATTGATGCAAAATGAGTTACTTAACATCGATAAAATCCGATGAAATCGATAAAGTTTGTTAGGTGGGCCAAAATATATGAAGTGGCCAAAATACCTCTGTTACCCTATGTCTCTGTTATAAGTAATTTTTGATGTTCATTCCATAGTAATTTTGTAGTGTGAGGAAGACGATTTTAATAATGTAACCAGTGAACTTCTTTGCCAATCATTCGGGTTTCTAAGTTAAGTTCTAATACAGACGATGTATTTGCAATTTTATAGAAAAATCGTCAAATTTATCGTCTCATATTTTTGGGGGCAAAATGGCCCGAACTGTGTGAGGAAAAATGCTCAAGTAATCGCTTACAAAAATTATCCATAAGTTATCAATTTAATGAATAATAGTGAACAATCTTCCACCTGGCAAATATTTCGTCAACGAAAAGTCTACAGCTTTCTTTAAATAAGAAGAAGAAGGTTTATGAGGGGGCATATTGCCCCGTACTTGTCATGAGCTTTAATCCGTTGTTTTGATGAATGTTTACTCATTGTTTAAGATCATCCTGCTTCTATGTTCAGATAATCGCACTTCGCATAATTTAAATTGCATATTTTACTTGTTTTCCACGATCGGGCGGCATGCCCCGCATATATTTCAATAGAAAATTTTAAAGGTTTTGGAAAATAAGATATTTCATGTATTTTCCAATGCATTAAGCGAGTATTTGTACATAATTTTGAGGAATAATAATTACGGAAGATAGTCACGCATGAAACTCTTCCGTGTTATTCTCTATAGTTAAGATATAGCAACATTTCCTTACGGGGTGCATTTTACCCCATCTACCCCTAACAGTATAAAAAATCGTATTTCACGTTGCTCCCAAGCATTGCATTATCATACCTTATGATCAAAAAAGAACCAGAATTTTCATTTAAACATTCCCGCGCTTGTCCAATCGGTAAAAGTTTAGGTTTTATTCTCTCAACGTTGGCAACACTTTTATACACATTCTGTCAAATTTTGACGCATATCGTACGATTAGTTTTTGTTTGGCGTCTATACAAAGAAGTTGAAAAATTTTCGTGTTACGATTTTTATAATGGATGAAAATTTAGACCAACGTGCGTGCATCAAATTTTGTGTTACAAATGGATTTAAGTATTCCGAAACGTTGAAAATGTTAGAAAAGGTCTGAATCGTGTCTAGGAAAAACACAGGCATACGAGTGGTATAAACGCTTCAAAGGTGCCCACTTGTACTCGGCGGGCAGATTTCCCCCCAGCCAAGTCTGGCAACAATGCAACAACCGTTTCCGGCAGAGAATTTCTCCTAGCGGCTATTAACGGTTCTGTTTCTGCCAGATTCTTGCCATACAAGATTGGCAGAACCGTTTTGAATCGGTTCTACATTTTTAGCGTCTTGGTTTCATTTTGTCATTAAAAAGTACATATGAAAGGCAATAAATTATTGCCCTTCATACATACTAATTATGAAAATGTTATTGCCAATAACAGTGCTTTCTCACTACCAAACATACACATATTTCATTTCTTCATTCACATCTCATTTAACTCGTCTTAAGATTCGTTTTTGTATGTAAATGCGGAATTGACAAACATCAAATGAAGTTGAAGAAAAAAAAGCAAAAAGAAGGAAGAGAGAAATAAACAAGACACATACGGCGAGATAATGACGCAATTTCGCCTGATCAATTTTGACAGCAGCCGGAATGCAGCCAGTCTTCTGACGGTTGCCAGAATTCCTCACAAGCGGGTGGTCGTACAAGCTTGGATTATGATGGGATCCCTGGCCGCCCAACAATATCTGTAACTGAAGAAAACATTGAATCGGCGAGGCAAATCGTGTTGCAAAATCGTTCTGTACCGATTATAGAGATTGCTGTGTTGTCAAAATTTGACAGAAAGTGTATAAAAGTGTTGCCAACGTTGAGAGAATAAAAGTTTACCGATTGGACAAGGGCGGGAATTTTAAAATGAAAATTCCGGTTCTTTTTTGATCATAAGCCCTCAAAATTCCTACGACTGGAATAAGGGGAAAAGTCGCTTGCACAAAAATATCGATATCTCCGTTAAAAATAAATGGATTTTTCCAATCTATGGCTTGTTGGATAGCTATTACCCTGTAGAATCTAAGTCTAAAACATATTCCGTTTTCAAGGTCAATTGTGACAGATATTGGCAGAAAACTGAAAATTTTGACATAAAACTACGTAATCCTTAAAAAGTGAACATCCGATCTCAAAACCATTCAATAGCGTTTAGGGTGACGGGTATACCTTTCATTTGCGACTAGTTTGATCAAAATCGGTCCGGCCATCTCTGAACTCTCGACCTCTAAGTTGACAACACACATACAGACACACACACGGACATTTGCTCAGTTCGTCGTGATGAATAGATTGGTGTATGATATTCGAAAATATTTTCTAAAGTTCGAGCGAATGCTATACCTACTTTCTATATTTATAAAAAAAATGTAAAGCACATGCGGATTGATAGAAAAAGGTATTACATCACTGCTAGGTGGATTAAGCACGATTTTACCATTTTTATATATATATGAAAAATAGGTATAGAATTCGCTCAAACTTCACAAAAATGGAGGGCCGAATGTCATATACCAATCGATTCAGCTCGACGAACTGAGAAAATGTACTCGTGTGTATGTATGTATGTGTATGTGTGTATGTGTGTGGGTCTGTATGTGTGTTATCAACAAAGAGGTCGAAATCTCAGAGATGGCTGGACCGATTTCGATCAAACTAGTCTTTGAGATCGGATGTTTACATTTTGAGTAAAACAAAGTTTTATGTCAAAATTTCCAGTGTTTTGACAGTATGTGCTTCAGGACTTAGGTTTCGCACGGTAATAGCTATGTTATTGCCAATAACAGTGCTTTCTCACTACCAAACATACACATATTTCATTTCTTCATTCACATCTCATTTAACTCGTCTTAAGATTCGTTTTTTGTATGTACATGCGGGATTGACAAACATTAAATGAAGTTGAAGAAAAAAAGAAAAAAGAAGGAAGAGAGAAATAAACAAGACACATACGGCGAGATAATGACGCAATTTCGCCTGATCAATTTTGACAGCAGCCGGAATGCAGCCAGTCTTCTGACGGTTGCCAGAATTCCTCACAAGCGGGTGGTCGTACAAGCTTGGATTATGATGGGATCCCTGGCCGCCCAACAATATCTGTAACTGAAGAAAACATTGAATCGGCGAGGCAAATCGTGTTGCAAAATCGTTCTGTACCGATTATAGAGATTGCTGTGTTGTCAAAATTTGACAGAAAGTGTAAAAAAGTGTTGCCAACGTTGAGAGAATAAAAGTTTACCGATTGGACAAGGGCGGGAATTTTAAAATGAAAATTCCGGTTCTTTTTTTATCATAAGCCCTCAAAATTCCTACGACTGGAATAAGGGGAAAAGTCGCTTACACAAAAATATCGATAGCTCCGTTAAAAATAAATGGATTTTTCCAATCTATGGCTTGTTGGATAGCTATTACCCTGTGGAATCTAAGTCTAAAACATATTCTGTTTTCAAGGTCAATTGTGACAGATATTGGCAGAAAACTGAAAATTTTGACATAAAACTACGCAACCCTTAAAAAGTGAACATCCGATCTCAAAACCATTCAATAGCGTTTAGGGTGACGGGTATACCTTTCATTTGCGACTAGTTTGATCAAAATCGGTCCGGCCATCTCTGAACGCTCGACCTCTAAGTTGACCACTCACATACAGACACACACACGGACATTTGCTCAGTTCGTCGTGATGAATCGATTGGTGTATGACATTCGAAAATATTTTCTAAAATTCGAGCGAATGCTATACCTACTTTCTATATTTATAAAAAAATGTAAAACACATGCGGATTGATAGAAAAAGGTATTACATCACTGCTAGGTGGATTAAGCACGTTGTTACCATTTTATATATATATGAAAAATAGGTATAGAATTCGCTCAAACTTCACAAAAATGGAGGGCCGAATGTCATATACCAATCGATTCAACTCGACGAACTGAGCATGTGTGTATGTGTGTATGTATGTGGGTCTGTATGTGTGTTATCAACAAAGAGGTCGAAATCTCAGAGATGGCTGGACCGATTTCGATCAAACTAGTCTTTGAGATCGGATGTTTACATTTTGAGTAAAACGAAGTTTTATGTCAAAATTTTCAGTGTTTTGACAGTATCTGTCACATTTGACCTTGAAAACAGAATGTGCTTCAGGACTTAGGTTTCGCACGGTAATAGCTATCCAAAAAGCCATAGATTGTTGAATTCCGCCCATTTTCAACGGAGATATCGACATTTTTGTGTAAGCAACTTTTCTCCATATTCCAGCAGTTGGAGTATGAAAAAGCAATGCTTGAGAGCAACGTGAAACACGATTTTTACCTTTTTTACCTTTTTTTATAAATAATTTCATAAATTTCATTCGCACTACGATTTTTCAAAGATGTTTACACTGATTTTCAAACATTTTGAAACAAATGTAAACTTTACAGCTACTCAGGTGAATTCATCTGGCTTCGGCTGCACCGATTTTAGAATTTCGGTATTTCATTCCAGCATCGAATCGTTCTTATAGTCCCATACAAAATTATTTAATTTTATTTAATTCGGACTTCCGATTCTGGAATTGCAGGATGATGAATTTTCCAAGTTCAAACCGATACAGAAGATGACAATCCCGAAAAGCTTTACAGTTGGACTCAAAACTATTGCAATTTATTCGTCATATTAATTCATGGCCATACGAATCGGTTTGGGTTATGCTGGTTCCTGAAGTACCGTAAATAATAACGAAAAACTCTAAAGTGGAATTTACTTCGACATCTCATGGAATGTTCATTCGATTGTCACACGTTTAGATTAAAATTCGATCCGATTTACAGTTTCTTCATTACAGAGTAATGAGTGAATCAAAACGACGGTCATTAAAATAATATCATGAGAACTAAAACACCGAAGAATATTCAATCTAAGAGCACTTGCGGATTTATAAAAAAAAGGTATCATCTCACTTCTAGGTGGATTAAGCACGTTATATATATATATGTATATATATATATATATATATATATATATATATATATATATATATATATATATATATATATATATATATATATATATATATATATACATATATATATATATATATATATATATATATATATATATATATATATATATATATATATTTATATATATATATATATATATATATATATATATATATATATATATATATATATATATATATATATATATATATATATATATATATATATATATATATATATATATATATATATAAAGGTATACAATTTTCCGAGGCCCGGAGGACCGAATGTCATGTACCAATCGATTCAACTCGACGAACTGAGCAAATGTCCGTGTGTGTGTCTGTATGTGTGTTGTCAACTAATAGATCGAGATCTCAGAGATGGCTGGACCGATTTCGATCAAACCAGTCGCAAATGAAAGGTCTCCCCGTCACCCAGAACGCTATTGAATGGATGTTTACTTTTTAAGTTATACGAAGGTTACAAAGCTATAAAGAAGGTTTCTGAATTATGTTTGGACTTCTGGTTTCAGTACTACATGATGATATGTGAAACGAAACTATAATAATGTAACTCATTTTTCTCGTATATGGTTGAAGCTAAAATTCAAATGAAAGGTCCTAAGATTCTTTAAAACATCTTGCTTTTAGTCAGATCCAACTACCGGTTTAGAGGGATACATGGTGATTAGTTTAAAAATGTCTATTCCACATAAATTAATCGGGTTTATCGGGTTTGCAGACTTGGATAGTCGATAACCGAATAAACTTATTTCAGTTTTAACGGTATTCAGTTTTCGATTCGGAAGGTACACAAAAATTCAATTCGCACTACGATTTCTCAAAGACGTCTACACTGATTTTCAAACATTTTGAATCAAATGTAAACAATAGAGCTCCTCATTTGAATTTAACTAACTTCCGCTACACCGATTTTCGAATTCCGGTTCTAGTATTGAATCGTTTCTTACAGCTCAATCGTTTTCTCAGAACAGGCCGAATCGAATTTCAAAAACAAAAATTAAAATTAAAGGATTTATGATCCCATATAAAATTTATAAAATTTATCTAATTCGGAATTCCGATTCTGGAATTACAGAGTGATGTGTTTTTAAAAATCAAACCAATTTAGATGATGACAGTTGGACTCAAATCTATTGCCATTTATTCATCATATTATTTTATGGTCATACGAATCTTTGTGGGTTATGCTGGTTGATGAATACCGGCTTCGGAAGTACCGTAAATAATGGCGAAAAACTCTAAAAAGGAACCTACTTCAACATCTCATGGAATGTTCAATCGACTCTACGATTTACGATTGAATTCTCAAATTGCCGCTTAAAAAGACGGTCATTAAAATAAAGTCATGAGAACTAAAACACCGATGAATAGGGTAACAGAGGTATTTTGGCCCACTTTAAGATTGATTTTATTTTGGCCCACTTTGTAAAAATATCCCCAAATGTTATAATATCCTTGAAAACCCCTTCCGCAATAGGTAATTTAATGTGATTAGCTTCAAATTGATGCAACATGGGTTACTTAACATCGATAAAATCCGATGAAATTGATAAAGTTTGTTAGGCGGGCCAAAATATATGAAGTGGCCAAAATACCTCATGCAAAAAACACATGCGGATTGAAAAAAAAGGTATCATCTCACTGCAAGGTGGATTAAGCACGTTTTAATTTCTTTTATAAATATATAAAATAGGTACACTAATAAAAATTTGCGCGATCGATTAATATGTAAACACCACTTCAATTTAATATGCTTTTTCAAATAATACATAACCAAAGCGGTTTGTTTCAAGATTTCATGTGCAAATTCACTAAGATGCGAGACTAGATTATTTTTCACTTAGCTATGATGTGGTTTTCATTTGGATGTGATGTGTTTCGCTATTGAATCGAACTACATGTGTTAAACACTTCATTTTCTAGTGCGAATGAGTACAGCACAAATGTATGTGCAAAACACTTGAATCGGTCAACTCTGTTTCAATTGAAATCTATATGGAAAACTTGTGATATGTGTGACATTCACATGAAATTCATATAGAATCTATATATATCTGATCATTTTTAAGTGCATTTCATATAACCGTAGCATGATTTCCACTAAATATCAACAGTTTTTACATTAATTTTATGAGTTAAGTGTTTATTTTCATGAATTTCATGTGTTCTACAAGCAGTGATAAATTGAATGATTTGCACATGATGCTAGAGTGCAAATTATTTTCAGTGTATAGAATTCGCTCAAACTTTAGAAAAATTTTCCGAGGCCCGGAGGACCGAGTATTATATAAGAATCGATTCAGCTCGACGAACTGGGCAAATGTCCGTGTGTGTCAACTAAGAGGTCGAGATCTCAGAGATGGCTGGACCGATTTTGATCACACTAGTCGCAAATGAAAGGTCTTCCCGTCACCCTGAGGGCTATTGAATGGTTTTGAGACCGAATGTTTACTTTTTGCGTTATACGAAATTTATGTCAAATGTTTTTTGACAATATCTGTCACAATTGATCTAGAAAACAGAATATTATTTTAGACTTCGATTTCGTACGGTAATAGCTATCTAACAAGCCGTAGATTGTCAGAATCTGTCCATTTTTAACGAAGATATCGATATTATTGTGTAAGTGACTTTTCACCATATTCCAGTAGTAAGAGTTTTGAGCGCAGAAAGTAATGTCTGGGACCAACGTGGAACACGATTTTTTATACAATTGTTTCTAATAACCAAAAAGAGTACACTTTTTCATGAAATTTTAATTCGGATCGATTTTAGTACGGTTCGTTTTTGGCAATATAATTATTCGAATGTGACATATATTAACCAGATGATGGCAGCTTTTTCGAGTTGAAAGCAATTCCATATTTATATTGATTTAAACTACTTACAGAAATAAATGCTGGAAGAACATAACACGCATATACCTTTCAAATCAGTTCGTCGAGATCAGCAAAATCATGTGTGATAAATAATTTCACTCAATTTTCTCGGAGATGACTCAACCGTGTTCTGCAAACTCTGATTCATATGAAACGTCGTATCTTCCCAAACTAGGTTCCTGAATTACGTTTGGATCCGAAATCTGGTTCCGGAACTACAGGGTAACATGTGAAACGAAATTGAAATAGTGTTACTCATTTTTCTCGTAGATGGCTTAACCGATGTAAGATTCGAATGAAATCTAGGAAACATAAGAGATTAAAATGAAAGGTCTTAAAATCCTATAAAAGTCAGATCCAACTTCCGGCTTTGGGGATACAGGGTGATTAATATAAAAATGTCCATTTCACATAAATTTATCGTGTTTATCGGATTTTTAGACTTGGATGGTCGATAACCAAATAAATTTATTTCAGTTTTAGCGGTATTCAGTTTTCGATTCGGAAGGTACCCAAAAATTTAATTCGCACTACGATTTCTCAAAGATGTCTAAACTGATTTTCAAACAGTTTGAATCAAATGTAAACTATACTGAGGTGGATTTAACTGACTTCGGCAACACCGATTTTAGAATTCCTGTTCCAGTATAGAATCGTTTCTCAAAGCTCAATCGTTTTCTCAAAATAGGCCAAATCGAATTTCAAAAACATAAATTCAAATTAAAGGATTTATGGTCCCATGCAAAGTTAATAGATTTTATCCGATTCTGGAATTACAGGGTGATGTGTTTTTAAAATTCATAGCGATATATTAGATAACAAAAAAAGCTTCAAAGTTGGACTCAAAACTATTGCAATTTTTTCGTCATATTAATTTATGGCCATACGAATCGTTTTCGGTTATGCTGGTTCCGGTTCTGGTAGTACCGTAAATAACCGTAAATTCTAAAGTAGAACTTATTACGACATCTCATGTTAAATCGATTGTCACACGTTTAGATTACAGAGTAATGAGTAATTAAAAAATTAAATTGCCGCTTTAAACGACGGTCATTTAAATAATGACATAAGAACTAAAACACCGAAGAATATTCATGCAAAAAACACATGCGGATGATAAAAAAAGACGGGTGGGTAATATTAGAGACATTACCGGATGACGTGAATACGAATAAAATGAATGGTTCAGTTTGTTTGATATTAAGGAATCTGAATTTTGGACCATGGTTTCTTGAACAAAATTTTGAAGCCGACTGTTAGAACTGATTATGAATCTGATGAATTTTGATGCTTGATTTTGAAACTGAATTCAAAAGCTGAATTCTAGAACTGAATTTTGGATAGCTAAATTGATTACTGAATCTGTGTTGTGGAACTAAATTCGAGACCAGGATTCTGGCTCGGCACTGAATTCTCAACCTGAATCCTAGTAATGTACTCTGGACCTAGATTCTACAGCTGAGTGTTAGCTACGGAATTCCGGTTCAGGATTCAGTTTTAAAATTCGGATCCCAAGCTCAGTTCAGAAATTCAAATTAATTCAGTTCTAAAAACTTCAGATTCTATTTCCTGATTTAATTTATTCTTGTAGAACTGAATTCTTGAACCAAATTCTAATCCTGCACTGCACTGAATTCAGGTTCAAAACTCAGTTTCAGGATTCTGATACTAAATTCTGAACTCCGGACATAAATTTTGAAACTGAATTCTGGTCTGATACGCATCTTCAGTTCCAGAAATCAGTTTCAATATTCAGATCTAAGTCCAGAGTTCATTTCTGAATTTTAATCGAGACCATGATCTCAGTTACAGAATCCAGGCGCAGAATCAAGTTCTAAAATTCGGTTTCAGCTACAGATTCAGAATTCTGGTACTCGAAAGCTCACTTCTGGATTTCAGATTAAGAATCCAAGACTAGATATTGTTTTTCATTTCCACAATCCAGATCTTAACTTTTATTCCTCGTCCAGAATCCTGGCCTTGGATTAATCTGAAATCCAGAAGTTAGCTTTAGAACTGTTGTTATTTCAGCTACTGAAAATTCTATCACACATTACCGATCAAGAGAAAATTATGTTAAATTGAACAAAAGATATTCAGGATCAAAAACTTACCTTACTTACCACTCATCCACATATGATAAGCTCTTGAAAGGCGCTCCATAGTGAAGTGAGACGTTTTTACGTCAAAAAAGGAGAGAAAAGTATGCGAAAATTTTCTAATTAGAATCTTTCAGACTGTAAACCTTCACTAAACTAATTATTTTCACTTCCGATTTGCCTTTTTTCAATAGATAAGTAATTCTAAAAGTTTTTAGATAACATTTAGAGCCGTTTGAAGGGCCGATTTTGTAGACTGTTCCCCATCTTTGTTCACTGTTCGTTGTATTTTTCTCCAATTCTAAAGACCAGCAGCTAGATGACGCAATCGCTCTTGTTTGAAGTAAAACTCACACTGGAAACGATGCACACAAAAAACCCGTCACGCAGCAGAGCTGAATGCTTGATTCTGCATCTAGAACTAAATTGTTTAATTTTATTTAGAAACTGAATTCTCGATACTGGAACTGATTCTGAGCTGTGGACCTCCACCAACCGAAATGATGCACTTGCTTCACATCCTAATTTCACGTAGGTAACGCAGAAATGAAATGTTGCTTACTACATCAAAACCGTCGGCTCGGGTACGAGAAAGGCAAAAACGCGTCGTAAGTTCGCTTCTTTCATACTCGTTGATACCGAACATTTAGGAAAATTTCAGTTTTGAATAATTTGTGATTATGTCATACAATTGGAAATGTTATCATAAATTGATGATCATATTTCAGATGGCATGTAGCGAAAATGATGTTGATACGTTAGATACGACAAGAGACATTCGAGATGAAAAACTTATCAGTCGCTCAGGGGGTAAATTTTGAAAAGGCGCCCCATAGTAAAGTAAGTCGTTTTCACGA
Organism: Malaya genurostris; assembly: GCF_030247185.1. Lineage (NCBI taxonomy): Eukaryota > Metazoa > Arthropoda > Insecta > Diptera > Culicidae > Malaya > Malaya genurostris. The sequence goes on along the minus strand of NC_080571.1, from coordinate 162,599,114 downwards.
CAAAAGGTATCATCTCACTGCTAGGTGGATTAAGTACGTTTTTATACATATAAAAAATAGGTATAGAATTCGCTCAAACTTTAGAAAAATTTTCCGAGGCCCGCAGGGCTGAATGCCATATACCAATAGATTCAGCTCGACGAACTGAGCAAATGTCCGTGAGTGTGTGTATGTGTGTGTCTGTATGTGTGTTCTCAACAAAAAGGTCGAAATCTCAGAGATGGCTGGACCGATTCTGATTAAACTAGTCGCAAATGAAAGGTACACCCTTAACGCCATTTAATGGTTTTGAGATCGGATGTTTACTTTTTGAGTTATACGAAGTTTTATGTCAAAATTTTCAGTTTTTTGACAATATTAGTCACACTTGACCTTGAAAACAGAATATGTTTCCAGACTTCGATTTCGCACGGTAATAGCTATCCAACAAGCCATAGTAGTAGGAGTTTTGAGCGTTGTTTGATAATGCAATGCTATACACTTAGAAAATTTCGCAGTATTCGGTAATTTTTTACCGAATTTTCAACAGCTGAACGTTCGGTAATTAAATTGATTACCGATCGTTCGGTAATTGCTGAACTGTCAAACAACTACCGTAAACTGTAAACCAAATGAATCTAACTGATTGTTCGGTAATTTTTTGTTTGTTTGTTTTCCTTTGGCTGAAATTCTGGATTTTCGGATTTAAAAATACAACACATATTTACAAATAAGAATGAAGTAAATTCCAACCTGTTGTGGCTATGGTTTTATTCCACGAAAAAAAAATTTTCCCTTCAAAAACACTGCACAATTCTTCGAGTCCACCAGAAATTACCTTCGAACGATTTGTGTAGGCAGCAAGTGGACAAATGATACAATTTTTTTTCCGCCTATAAATAAACAAATAGCTTTTAGTGGTTCAAATGTTTTAAAAATTTTAGCACCTGTATCTCAATCCATTCGAAGAACTCTTCGAGATTTTTTTCGTTTGGTTAATAAAAAGACACTGAAAATTTTAATAACTGTTTGACAGTTGGTTTCACGACAATCAGTTTTCACAGAAGTTCGGTTATTGGAAGATAATTTAACCATACGGACGGTATGGTTTTTACCGTACTCGGCGACTAATCAGATTTACCGTATGAATTGTATATCTATTTACAGAATTCTGTAATGAAAACTTGCGTAAACTGATCGTCCGGTAAAAATTTGCATAATTGTTGTAAAATGAAGTTCATGTACCGAAATATCGGTAATTTCTGTTGATTACCGAAAATTTTCGTCAAAAAAATTACCAAACAACGGAATCGAATCTTAGTGTGTAGGGAGCAACGTGAAACACGATTTTTAATACTGTTGCATGCAATTATTTCTAACTATTGAAAAGACTGTGTACAGCATCCTTTTTCATGGCATTTTGTACGGACCGATTTTAGCACGGTTCGTTTTTGGCAACATTATCGTTCGAATATGACTTATCTCGATGAACATTAGAAAAGGTCCCAAGTGCAAATGACAGTTTCTCTTGGTTTACTTTTTCTTTCAATTATTACGGCAAATTCCAGTAATTTCCAACAAATGCTACAGTGCATATCGAAAATTGATGGTTTTGCCTTTCTCATACAGAAAGGTTATGTAATCACTTGAAAAACCGACTAGTGAAAATTGGCCCGGAGGGCCAAGTGTCATATACCATTCGACTCAGTTCATGGAGCTGAGCAATGTCTGTGTGTGTGTGTGTTGTGGAACGGGTCAAAACCAGGATTTGTCACCGCGAAAAAAAAACCGAACACAAACGAGTTAAATTTAGATTATAACTTTAATACGTCCGTTTGACTTGGTAGTTCAGTTAAGAATGAAAAAATGAGACGCCAACCACTTGCGCGCTTTTGATGACGGTAGTTGGCAGCGCTGTCTGCTGTCAGTTGAGAGATGTTGACGAGGGGCGCACTGATATTTTCTACACTCCTCCTCAGTGTGATCCCTCGTGATCCGGAACGAATTGCATCCCCATCATTTTAGCAAACCGTCGAACCTTCTGAGCTCCCAAAGGCTTTGTTAGTAGATCAGCTGCCATTGAATCCGTTGGACAATATTTGAGTAGCAGCTTTCCGTCCTGACAAAGATTCTTCACGTATTGCTCCTTCGTTTAATGTGCTTAGATCGTCTCGTCGCTCGCTCTGATCTGACAAATGCGATGCAGCTCTGATTGTCCTCGTGAATTACAGTTGGATTCATCTGCTCCTCGCCCATATCCTTCAGCAACGCTCTTATCCATGTTAGTTCTTGACAACACTCGCTAAGGGAAACATACTCTACCTCCATGGAAGAAAGTGTTACCGAGGACTGCTTCCTGCTTATCCAGGCAATAGCCGCTTCACCGAACAGAAACACGTAGCCAGAAGTAGACTTCCGATTTGACACGTCCCCTGCCCAGTCAGCATCCGTAAAACCAATGAGTTCTCCTAATTCTCCAGTGAACGACAACTTCCAGTGTTTGGTTCCAAGTAGATAACGTACCACCCTCTTCGCCGCTGTCCAATCAGCTTCATCAGCATCCGTAAAACCGATGAGTTCTCCTAATTCTCCAGTGAACGACAACTTCCAGTGTTTGGTTCCAAGTAGATAACGTACCACCCTCTTCGCCGCTGTCCAATCAGCTTTAGTTGGACTGCTGACTCGTCGACCCAAAATCGATGTACTCACTGAAATATCAGGCCTTGCGTATACTGATACGTAGAGCAATGCCCCAACCAAGCTCCTGTATTGTGACGAATCTTCGAACTTTTCCTTACACTCTATCTTCAAGAATCCTTCGTCCATTGGAGTTTTAGCATGTTTAGCATCTGACAATCCGAACCTTTTAGCCAATTTTTCGATGTGTCCGCCTAAGTTCAAACTGTATCTGCCATCCTGATGCTGAATCTCCAAACCCAAGAAGTATTACAGTTTTCCAAGATTTGTGATTTCCAAATGCTTTTTCAGCTCCTCAAAGATGCGCTTAGTAATCGCTTCGTTAGCACATCCCAAAACAATGTCGTCGACATAAACCAGTAAATATACCACTTCATCGCCGAATGACTTCATGTACAAGCATGTGTCTACCGAGCTCTGCCGAAATCCAAGTTAAACCAGTATATCATGTAGCCGTTGATTCCAACATCTAGCGCTTTGCTTCAGACCATATATGCTACGCTTCAGCTTGCAGACCAAATACTCCTTCCCTGGTATTTGAAATCCTGGAGGCTGACGCATATACAGCTCCTCTTGGAGCTTGCCGTGCAGATATGCTGTCTTCACGTCAAGATGCACCAACGATATCTTCCTCTGACTTGCAATAGCCAGCAGCGTCCGGAACGTAGTTTGGCTGGTCACAGGTGCGAAGACTTCATCGTAGTCCACTCCAAATTGTTGCGAAAACCCCTGTGCAACTAAGCGAGCCTTGTACTTTATCAGCTCCCCTGTTGCATCACGCTTCACTTTATACACCCATTTACTTCCGATAGCTTTTCGTCCGACTGAAAGCTCCGTCAATTCCCACGTTCCGTTTGCATCGTGGCTAGACATCTCATCCTGCATCGCTTTCTCCCAATCAGCAGCTTTCTTGGATTTTCTTGCCTCATGAACGCTCAGTGGTTCCTCCGTCACTGAGCGAACTACATTAGCCTCATCATCCAGTCTCTTCGCCGGTATACCATTGTTGGCCCTCGTAGAACGACGCAACTCAGGAGATACTCCTTCAAACGACGACTCGCCAGCTGAATCCTCGAAGAAATCATTTTCCGAAGCACTATTATAGCTGGTGTTCACTTCTCCAGGCCGCATGTTTTCATCTATCTCCTCCTCAGACGTTAATTCTTCTGTGTCATTACCATCGGTATCTTCTTGCTGATTCGCTGGGTTATTCCCGAACGAGATAACCACTTCTATAACTTTCGGCTGTGTTGCTTCCCGCACAGACTCCTTGGCATCCATTTCCAGCTCGAGAAACTTGTCATCTCGACTAATAGTTATTTGATCATCGGCTGTGTTCAAGAAACGATAGGCTTTCCCATTTTCCGCATAGCCCACAAACTTCAGTTTGATTGCCTTTTCGTCCAATTTCTTCCTCTTCTCATCAGGAACATGCACCCAAGCATTCGATCCAAATACTCGCATGTGAGAATAATTGGGCTTCTTCCCATACCACAACTCAAAAGGAGTGCAATCCAAAGTGAAAGATGGGAGACGATTGTAAATATAACAAGCGGTCATCACTGCTTCACCCCAGTACCTCTTACTGATTTTTGCTTCCAACAACAAGCACCGCGTCATCTCCATCAGAGAACGGTTCATTCTTTCCGCCTTACCGTTTTGCTGCGGACTGTACGGAGCCGTTTGTTGCAGTGTGATTCCATTCACACTCAAAAACTGCTTCAACTTGTGGCTAGAGTATTCACCACCGCCATCAGTTCGTAGAATTTTGGGCTTTCTACCGAACATATTATTCACCAAGCTCACGTAGCTACATATCTTTTCGTATGCTCCAGATTTATGCTTCAGCAAATAAACAATCGTAAACTTGCTGAAGTCGTCAATCATCGCCATGACGTATTCGTTACCGCTAGGAGTTGAATCTTCCATTGGCCCGCAAAGATCAGAATGCACAAGATCCAGAATAGCATCTGACTTGGATTCCGAAATTGGGAACGGCGCTCTAGACATCTTCCCCTCACAGCATACTTCACATACCGATCGAACACCACAGTCGCTCATCTTCAGATTGGTTCCATTTCCTCGCTGATGATCCTTTTTACTGCATTCGGATGACGATGGCCCAAACGTCGATGCCAAAGATGCTGACACATACCTGAATGGCTAACCGATGAGACTAGACACTGTTGACTTGGCTGCTTCAAATAATACAAGCCGTCCTTCCGCTCTCCGACAACAACTGCTTTACCGCCTCGCAGTATTTGGCATCCACCAGATTCAAATCTGACTTCGAATCCTTCATCAGTGATGCGACCAACCGACAGCAAATTGCCGGACAAACCAGGCACGAACAACACGTTTTTAATGTCAACGTTTTTGCACTCACCATTTCCGCCGACTGCTGGTAGCTTACCAGTACCGATACCTTTTGCAGGGATTTTACTGCCATTGGCCATACAAACGACTTCGTTCGACGTAGAAAGCACAGCCAAATTCTCCGCTTTTCTAGTCATATGCTTTGTGCTACTGGAATCCAGCAACCATTGGCCAGTTAAAGTTGCTAGCACGACTTTTGCATCCGCCATTTTGCCACTGAACGACACGAGAAAATTTTCCGCACTAAAACTTTTCTTTACGGTTCCCGAACGATTTTTAACCGTACGCGCTCCGCGATCCTGTGGAACGGGTCAAAACCAGGATGTATCACCGCGAAAAAAAAACGAACACAAACGAGTTAAATTTAGATTATAACTTTAATACGTCCGTTTGACTTGGTAGTTCAGTTAAGAATGAAAAAATGAGACGCCAACCACTCGCGCGCTTTTGATGACGGTAGTTGGCAGCGCTGTCTGCTGTCAGTTGAGAGATGTTGACGAGGGGCGCACTGATATTTTCTATATGTGTGTGTATGTATGTGTGTGTGTATGTGTCAAATAATCTCACTAGGTTTTCTCGGAGATGGCTAAACCGATATTAACAAACTTGGATTCAAATGAAAGGTCTCGTGGTCCCATACGGAATTCCTGAATTTCATCCGGATCCCACTTCCGGTTCCGGAGTTATAGGGTAAAGTGTGTTCAATATTGTACACCGTCAATTAAACCGGCGAAACAAAAAACGTAATAAAATTTCTAAACGGTCTCAAAACCACACAAATCGGAAGTCATTATCAGTAGGCAACTAAACAAACCGATTTCGGCTATCCTGGTTCCCGGTATCCGGTTCCGGAAGTACCGGAAATAGTGGTCATATATACCAAAATAGATCTCACTCACTTTTCTCAGCGATGGTTTGACCGATTTCCACAAACTTAGATTCAAATGAAAGGTTTCGTAGTCCCATACGGAATTCCAGAATTTCATGCGGATCCGACTTCCGGTTCCGGAGTTATAGGGTAAAGTGTGTTCAATATTGTACACCGTCACTTAAACCGGCGAAACAAAAAACGTAAAAAAATTTCTATACTGGTCTCAAAACCACACAAATCGAAAGTCATTATCAGTATGCAACTAAACAAACCGATTCCGGCTATCCTGGTTCCCGGTATCCAGTTCCGGAAGTACCGGAAATAGTGGTCATATATACCAAAATAGATCTCACTCACTTTTCTCAGCGATGGTTTGACCGTTTTCCACAAACTTAGATTCAAATGAAAGGTCTTAAGGTCCCATACGGAATTCCTGAATTTCATTCGGATCCGACCTCCGGTTCCGAAATTATAGGGTAAAGTGTGTTCAATATTGTACACCGTCACTTAAACCAGCGAAACAAAATACGTAAAAAATACGTGTGGTCTCAAAATCACACAAAATGAAAGTAATTATCAGTAGGCAACTAAATAAACCGATTCCGGGTATCCTGGTTCCCGGTATCCGGTACCGGAAGTACCGGAAATAGTGGTAATATATACCAAAATGGATCTCACTCACTTTTCTCAGCGAAGGTTTGACCGATATCCACAAACTTAGATTCAAATGAACGGTCTTTTGATCCCATATGGAAATCCTGAATATAATCCGGATACGACTTCCGGTTCCGGAATTATAGGGTAAAGTGTGTTCAATATTGTACACCGTCACTTAAACCGGCAAAACAAAACACGTAAAAAAATTTCTAAACTGGTCTCAAAACTACACAAATCGATAGTCATTATCAGTAGGCAGCTAAACAAACCGATTCTGGCTATCCTGGTTCCCGGTATCCGGTACCGGAAGTACCGAAAATAGTAGTCATATATACCAAAATTGATCTCACTCACTTTTCTCAGCGATGGTTTGACCGATTTCCACAAACTTAGATTCAAATGAAAGGTCCCATACGGAATTCCTGAATTTCATCCGGATCCGACTTCCGGTTCCGGAATTATAGGGTAAAGTGTGTTCAATATTGTACACCATCACTTGAACCGGCGAAACAAAAAACGTAAAAAATTTTCTAAACTGGTCTCAAAACTACACAAATCGATAGTCATTATCAGTAGGCAGCTAAACAAACCGATTCTGGCTATCCTGGTTCCCGGTATCCGGTACCGGAAGTACCGGAAATAGTGGTCGTGTATATCAAAATTGATCTCACTCACTTTTCTCAGCGATGGTTTGACCGATTTCCACAAACTTAGATTTAAATGAAAGGTCTTTTGATCCCATATGGAATTCCTGAATATCATCCGGATCCGACTTCCGGTTCCGGAGGTATAGGGTAAAGTGTGTTCAATATTGTACAATGTCACTTCAAATATTTTCGGATACAACAAACTTTTAAATCGTAATTTAGAGTGCGTACTAGAAGAGTTTGTGTGTCATGTTAGTTGGTGGCCGTACGAACCGACTTTGGTTTGTGGAAATGTGGATGACTCATGCAATCAAAGCATTATTTTATTCTGTATGTTATACTAGTTAAGGCACAACCAATCTCTTGGTTTGTTTCAAAAATCGAAGAGATAAATTTTGAATGGAATACCACAGTATTATACATGAGAAAGGCATCATTACACCACTAGGTGGATTAAAACAGGTTTTTGCTATTATCCTACACTCTAAAAAATTTGAATTTTACAGGTGAGTGAAAAAAATACTTCTTGCAGTTCAGAGCGTTTTCATTCTCGGAATATTTTTATCGACATAAAGAATGCAAGAATACGTCGTTTTCCATTGCCGTTTCTAGATCCGATTTTGGAAACATGAATCAACGTCAATCATCGTTGTTTTGTGGTTTCAATTATGCTTAGTGAAAAGCCCAACATAAGGATATTAAAATAATTTAATTTTGACTCCAAACCGTTCAAAAGGAAACGGTTTTGAATCACTAATTTGCCCATTCAAAAGAAAGAAGAATAACTTTGTATATGAAAATAACGAAGAAAAGTTTCTTCATTTTGAGAGTAAGGAACTCAAATTTTGAGTTGAACTTACTCAAATTTTGAACAAAATATTTTTTTCTTATATTGAGTAAAAATTACTCAAGTTTTGACAATTTCGTCCCTTAACGCAAAAATGAGTAGATAGGTGGTAACTCAAGTTTAGAGTACGTGCACTTTTTATGAATTTGAGTGATGTGTCACTCAAGTTTGAGTTATGTTCAATGAGGGTGTATATAACTGCTATATAGAACTGGGATGACCTCCATCAAAAGTTATATATAAATTTTATGAAACTAGTCATAATAAAGCATCTGATTCGTCTGTGACAGTAAATATCCGATGAAATCAGCCAGTCCCAAAGAAGTAAGTGTAGTTGAAATATTAAAATATTTTATTATGAAACACTTTATATACGAAATATATAACAATAAGTTCTTGATAAAACAATTTTTTTATTGTTGTTTTTGATTCCCTTAAGCACCATAATCCCAGTATTTTTTTTTTATCAATTTGAATCTTATATGTATCACTTATTCAATCAAATAGCAATCATTTGATCTATATATATATATATATATATATATATATATATATATATATATATATATATATATATATATATATATATATATATATATATATATATATATATATATATATATATATATATATATATATATATATATATATATATATATATAACTGCTATATCGAACTGGGACTATAAAACTAGTCATATGGCATAGATAAACCTATCTATATTAAATCGAAATGAATATAATATGCGCTTCATAAATTGTTTCAATGCATGTTGTGTGGATATCTAGTAATGGTTATAGGGCGTGTCAACAAATTTGACTCAGACTGGAAATTTCATTCGTTATATGAAAATCTTGTAAAAATAACGTTACGAAGAGTTTTATGTTTCATAAGATTATCTTATATTTTTGACATAATGTTTAATAAACTTTGTAGCTATCATTGGATATGCTTATAGTGAAAAATCATTAGAATGTCATATAATGTGAAAATGAAAATTTAGCTCAGTGAAGAGCACCATATTAAAATGAAAAGAATCTAATGTACTGCCAACGAGTCGAAGACATTAAGGTAGCGGTTCGCCGTGGTCAGGTCGAAGCAAGACAACTCACTGCTTCCTCTTGCTTTGTCGCCGAAATTTCACCCTAAATTGCAAATTTCTAAAATACTAACCCGATTCACGAAAAATCAAAAACATACGATTGTAGGTAAATGATTTTACTATGCATTTGGCGAAAAATATCAGTTAGAAAGCTTTTCTTTCGCGAGATTTCGTGCGAGTTTTGTTAAAATTTGGTTTTCTTTTTTCCTTTTCTCGCTATAAACAACTCGCATATGTAGGGATGTGCTACGTTTTCAACAAAGCGTCAAAGCTAGTAGCGATGAAAATCTTTACTGATTTCTGGTTCTACTGAAATATGAATAGAAATTATTTTACAAAGTAGTAACACTTACTTACATTTTCTACTCATCTATATTCAACGTTTACGCAGAGAGAACGGACAACGAAAACAAAAGAAATGTTGTTAGCGTCTACCGCATGTAGCATTTTGCACACCCCAATGCATGCGTTGAAATTGTGTGCGTGCGAAAGAATAAGGAAAAACTCATTTATTTTTATAACTCGCACGAAATCTTTCGATAAAAATGTTTATCAGGCACAATTTATATACGAATCGATAGAAAAATTAATTATCTAGAATCGTATGTTCTTGGAATTTCCGTTTTCTTCCCCGTTTTCTCACAATTTTGGGTAAAGTGCGTGAAACCCCGGGATAGGCAGCGAACTCCCGTGACCACGGCGAAGCGCTACCTTAATAATGTTTCTTCCGTTGATTATAGGTCCTCTAGTGCCCGAAACAGATGCTGTATGGCAGCTTGCATGTGCTTTGGTAAAAATAGTTCACATCTTACTTTTGAGAGAAATTCTATTACCGTTGTTCAAAGAGCTAAAATCACTTTTAACATTACATCATAATCAAAATGTAAAATTATTCCAAAATACTCTCAAATCGAAACATCGCAACATGGTACAGTACATGGTACACACATTGGTCAATGAAGTTTGAATCGAAACATAAAGAATTCAAAGCGTATTGTAGAATTAACAGTAATCGTATAGATATGCGCTCAACCATAGCCATAAAAGTTTTAAATTTGCATATTGTATCAGAAATAACTTCTCAACCTCGAAAATTACATACGACAAAAGTCAAATATATTTTTAACAATCTCGGTCTGAACAAGAGAAGTATAATAACTTTAATTCAGTTAATGTTAATGAAAAATTCATAATTTTTTGACTAAATTTTATAAATGTGGAATACTATATAAAAGAGAGTCGTGAGCAGGCTTCCCAGCAGTACTGCTTTTCAATGACATCCGCCACGAGATAGCATGAACTGTCGGACCGCAAAGTCGAAAGCCCAGTCTACAATATGTGTGCAAGCATATGCCGAACTGTAATGGCAACAGCGCTCGCATGCCTAAATGAATGCTGTCACTGAGACAGTTTCTACTCACCAGTTTGATGAGAGTATTCTAACCGGAGAGTAGTCAAACCGAACGGGCTGTTTGTATCCTGTTTCTTTCTGTTCGCTCATTCGCATAAAATGTTACGGGGACAGCCTTAGAAAATCAAAGACATCCTTTGATTTTTAGGGAATTACTGTTACGAAGGGCTGTCGCAAGCCGGCTGTCTCATCAATGTCTCTTGAAGCAATAAACCGGCTGTTTCTGGAGACGAGCTGTGGTTCATAGTGCGCTCGCACTATTTCGGCTGCCTCAATGAAATGGTACTAGTACATATGATTGCGTTGTTGGGATTACCTTTGCAGGAAATTTTAGGGTTTCATTACATTACCATTGTGAAATAAAGAAATTGTTTTAGATTTATATATACTGTCGGCGAAGGCAATGAATTTTAATAACTAACGAATATTAAAAGATAAACACAGAGTTTTGTGTAACGGCTCATATATCTGAATTACTGAAGTATTCATCCTTAGTGCTTCCTTCTTATTCCTAAAGAAACAGATACACTAGCATTCATTGATAATACTCCGAAAATATCTTATGCACCCTTATTCTGAATAACGACGTTTTGATTTTTCTGTTTCTCCTAGGATAACTAAACCAATGAATTTTTTAGGGTCGGAAATGACAGCCACAATATTATTATTATTATTATTATTGTTATTATTTGATGAGTTGGCTAGAGCTGGTGAAACGAATGATTTCGTTGGTCCTGAACCAGCTTTACCACTTTCAACTAGTTGGATAAAGCACAAGATTCGTTCTTGGGCTGCACCCAAACATGCCAGCTACTGGCGCAGCTTGCAAGCTTGCCCTCAGACAAAAGCATGTCTACCAGATTTAAATCTGAAAATGTCAAAGTGTCTACTGTATTTTTTCAAGCATCATTGCAGTATTCTGGTCAGAGCTCTGACTGGACATAGCAAACTCAATGATCACATGGCTACTATTCAACGTGCTGAGTATTATTATTATTATTATTATTATTATTATTATTATTATTATTATTATTATTCTTATTATTATTATTATTCTTATTATTATTATTATTATTATTATTATTATTATTATTATTATTATTATTCTTATTATTATTCTTATTCTTATTATTATTATTATTATTATTATTATTATTATTATTATTATTATTCTTATTATTATTATTATTATTATTATTATATTTATTTATTCCCGCTTTCAAACTTAATTGTGGTCGTTCACCGGGGAATCACACCTACATTTTTCAACATATCATTTTTCATTTTTTTAACATAATTTCTTTTCAGAAAGAAAACTGTTAAATATATGCAATGAACTCGGCTCTCAGAATGTTTCACTATTCATTTACAATATTTAAAGTTCCAAACGTTTGATTTTTTTTAATGCGGACACAAGCTACTTAGCCCATTAGAGTAGAAAATTTTCGACATTCTTAGACTTGTAACTGCGGAAGTCGGATCCGAATTAAATTCAATAGTAACCTATGCAGCCTTTTCATTTCAGCCTGATTTGGGAAAATAGGTGCAGTCATGCCTGAGAAATTGAGTGACGTTGTTTGACACATACAATACACATACATACACACGGAGGAATTGCTTAACTTATCCTAGTCGAATGTCAACTTTCACTAGTCGAATTTGCAAGTAATTTCAAAACCTTTTTTTATGACAAAATCAAAATCTATGTATACACACTATGAAATTTTTATAATTCAATGGCAGATATAAGATTCTTCAAAACCAAATTGAGCTTGAATTCATGTTTAGGTAGTTTTTGTTACCTACCATTTTTGGAAATATAAGTGTACTTTATAGGTAATCGTACTTATCCCCAAATTTCCCAACCAGAACCGGCAATGAAATGTGTACGAGAATTGTAGCAAGCGCATAGAAACTGGATGTGCTGTTTGAAATTTCAAGGCACCGCATCTTCTTCTGCGTGCGCTCGTGATTGCAACATCTACATTTCCAAAATTGGATTGAGCGTAAAAGCACATAGAGGAAATGATTAAGATACTTCTCAAAGTTTACATGAAATTGTCCTTTTAACTGCAGCTATAAATTTGGGCCTCAGTTACTTTTATATCAAGTTTTGTGGTAAACAACGACATTAAGCTAAAGAATTCAAAATATACTGAACACAAGCTTCTACTTGATGAAAGATGCCCTTTAACCGAGTTTTAAATTTTACAATGTAAAGTGACAGTTTTAATGTGTGTAAAAGTCGCGAACTTCTGGTAGCTATGACCAAAATAATATAATAGTTAATATGCCGTTTCTAGAGATAAGATAATTCAATGCATAACAGGAAGAAAATGAATTCCAGATTATCAGCACATATGTATTTTGGAATATATTCCAGGTTAATAGAAACACTATACTATTCATATATAGAAGATAACTGGATATGTCTGGAAGGCTTGAGACCATATTACTCAAGAAAGACATTATTAAATAACTTGGTGAACTAAAACCAAATACAAATTATAATACGGAGTACTCCGACAAATTTTCAAGGACACATTTTGCATCGTGCGGTACACTGTCATGATACACTGTCAGAGTGACGGTGTACACGCTTACTTGTGGCTACCCAAAATTGAGTCAAAAGTCACTCAATTTCGCAAAAACTATACCTACCCAAAATTGAGTACAGTAAGTATTACGCAATTTTGGGTAAATATGCTTTCCGCAAAATTTGAGTAGAACTTACTCTCTTTTGTTGACATTTGTAAATATGTGGAAAGTACCCATTATTATCCAACCCAATGATGTTTAAATAAATTACTTTAAAAACTTTTAAAAAATAACTACGTTTTATTGCAATACCCACATGTGCAACAGGTTTAATTCAATGTTTTTTTTTTCAAACATGTATTCGGAACAGTTCTGCTTCTCTCGGCATCAATCCACCAAGCAACCACAAACGGGAAATCTATTCATAGTTCAAATGTATTTTTATTGCATAATGTAAAAATGCATTTTAATGTATTTTACTTACCAGCTAGAGCCTGACACGACTCGCTGTCTATAATACTTTTAATTTTATCCATCCGGAAAAACTTTAAAATGTCGGATGGCGCGGTTAAGTTACTTTGACACAGTGACAGTTTTTAATTCTACTCATTTTTTGACATCTGTTCACAGTTGTTGAAAATGAGTACTTTCGATTCACTCACTGGGTAGCCACAAGTAAGCGTGTACCTTATTGAATTTTATATAAAACTGGCAACTCTGATGACTGGAAAATGATTCACCATAGTGACTGTTTATTATGCTCATAAACAAAGATGTTTAATTTTTCGAGATCGTGGAAAATCCGAATGAATTTGAATGTAATTGAAGCTGCTTTTTGTGATTACCATTGTTTGACTAAGAACCGATATGACTATCGACATCTGGAAGCACCCGGATTCAGTTTTGAAAACTGTCGCAGGTTAGTGTCGTCAGAGGAAACGCAAGACTTGAATTTCTAACCTTGATGTTTTATAGAAATGCTCAACAATGCACCAACGATTTGTTCCGCCGAAAGCTATTAAAACTCGTGCTACTGAGAGACCAATCGTGGAGGATAAAAACTGCGAAAATATTCACTACTTGACTAAAAACATGAACTACTGTGGTGCCGGAACAGCTGCTGACACGGAAATAACCACTCATATGATATCGTCAAATTTAGAATTACACCGGTTAAATACTGGATGAACAGTCCCGATAGTTATTGCTAATACGATGTTGAAACAGTTTTTGTTTCGCTATCAAGGTCATATTAGCGCTGCTTTGGTTTTAGGGGGTGTATATCACACGGGATCGTATATTTATTGTATTTATCCTCACGGATCGACAGATAAGCTGCCTTATGCTACAATGAGATCGGGCAGACTTGCAGCTATGTCCGTGTTCGAGTCTCGCTGGAAACCAGATATGGATGAAGAGGAGAGCAAAAAGTTGGTTCGTGAGGCAATTACTGCCGGAGTTTTCAACGATTTAGGATCCGGTTCTAACATTGATCTATGTGTGATTCGAAAGAATGATGCACAATATTTGCTACTAAAAAAGGTAGCCGTTCCCTCGCATATGACTACAACAACGGCAGTTCAACAGAGCAAGTGTTTCAACATTGATATTACCGAGGAATGCGAGCGCACTCTGATCTCTGATTCAATCGTTTATTATTTAACATATTAAAACGTCAATAAATACACAATTCCAGATATGCTACAACAACTTGTTGGATATTTGTCGATCACTTGTGGTCCAGAAGAATATCACACTGGCGTCAGTTATGAATATGGTTCTTCCATTAAAAAAAACAATATGAAACTTGGTAATGGAATAAATAAAATACCTCAAATCATCGAAGTTTTCGTTTTGAAATATAGGTCATTTCATTCATAAATGTTTTCATCCGCTATTTGATAGCGACGCATTGTTTTCATGATAATTACTAGCATGCTTCGATGTCGTAGTGTTGCCAGAGATTTTCTTTTTCAACTTTTCTAAGCTGTCATGACGAAAAAGTAAAACATGCTAGGCTAAATTGATCATTCTGTGAACCAAACATTAGCGCTCCGAATGTATGGGACTTAGGGGTATTATTATTTGTATTTGCTAAAACTTTTTTCTAAATAAAACGAAATAAACATTCGAATCTGTTACGGGCAACCATGTTGCATTCCACGCTTGGAAACATGTTTTTTGGAAGAACCGCAATTTTTCATTCAGTTTTTGCATTCAAAGCTTTGTTGTACGGTACCTGCAAATAAGTTTCTAAATGATTTTTGCATTGCTAATTCCGACTCCAAATTTTGCACTCAAGGTTTTTATTCGATTGGTCAATGTACATATAACGAACTTAACGAGTCAGATTTTGTATGTTTCAGTTCTGACTTGGAAAGATTCTTAGTGTCCGTAGTATTGCAACACTGACCATGCAATAGACCCGTAGACTTACAAGTCGACCGCAAAGTTGTTTGCTATTCAGAATCACGCTAACTAGTATCGAATACAGAATCTTTAATTTGAATATATCTTTTGCTACAAACATGCATTCACCGTTTACATCTAAAATCTGATTCAATTTACTTATACACTCTTGAATAAGAAACGATCGCGCCTTTGATATTCTGAAGGAAGAGATAAAGAGGATGGAAATAATACCACAGACTAACAGACATGACAGTATGAGTAAATTCTTATAAAAATAATTTTTCGTGATGCACTAGTTCCACCTATATTGTACTGCGCGAACTATTTACTATCGGTACACCCCTTGTGTTACGTAAAAGTTTTTTTACTAGTTGGTTTCCCCTCGTTTGTCAGCACCGATCAGCTGCTTGCAGGGATGCCTGATTTCATTAAAATTTTTGAAAATGAATCGTCGCAATAAATTATTGGATTACGTTGATAATATATTTAACTTTTTCGCGATGTTGGAAGGTAACCATTTATTTGACTCAACATTGTTCATCTAGACTATTTTTTATTGTGTTGGTAGTTTTCACCCGAAATTAAGTGGCGGCAGATCAGAAGCAAGTGAATATGTATTAAATCTTTATCCTGCATGAAATTCGCATGGACGTATACAAATCAATACATTACAGGTAATTCTGCATGAATGGCAACTCTGTCGGTAAATGAAAAAAATAAACACAGTCTAGATGACAGACAGGATGTTTTTGATAGGTTAACGTGGCGCCATCATGACACATGTGAGTACTGTCCCAAATAAAGGAATATTCGAAATGACCGTTAAAATGATTGAAGAATCTAATTTGAGTGTCCTGTCTGTTAGTCTGTGATAATACTCCAAGCACATCAGTACGCGCCTACACTATGAATGTTACAGCCCACAAACCGAACGTAAACTGCCTGAAACGAGCACGCCGAACTGTCTCAGCTCTTTAATTATGAATATAATTTCTTGAAAACAAACTTTTCTTTCTATAGAATTTAGAAAAAAATTGACTATTCATTTAAACCAAAGTCCGTTCTTCAATCCATTTCGTATTAGTAGTTTCGTATATTATTAATTATCAATAATATTGTTATCAATGCCCTACCAACGGTGATTGCTATGCGCAATGATCAACCGCTGCGCAAAGCAATCACCAAAGGCAAAACTAAAACCCACATGCTTGCCTCGAATCTTCATAGCAAACCAAGAGCAACAAATTTGAACCGCACCGGCTACTGTCGCAGACCTGGTCAAGGGAGAGTAATATTTTGCTCTCGACAGAAACAACGCAGTGACTGATACCCGAAGTTTACTGTCGCATCAGCGAGAACTTCATGCTTCTTCGGCTGTCCTGGACCATGACAAAATATCTTGAGATGGAATGAACTGTCGAACGAAGGGAATGACGGCAACGTTGGCTGTACAGAACTATTTGTCTAAGGGCTGTCGTGATGAAACCTATCACAAGGCTGTCATGGAAAGAGTAGCAAGACAGCCTCAATAATAATGTCGCGCGGCGGTACATTTGGGAAGTCTGGTCGTGAGTGCAGTGATACCATTGATATTTTCAAAATAACAGAAATAGTTCTTAATAACGATAATGCGCTTTTGCTACTCTGCGAGAAATATAAAATAAACAAATGTAATGAACACTTGCAATCGTATGAAATAAGCTCTAAAGCTAGACCAGTAGTAGTAAGTAACATAGAATACAATAATAGACAATGTTATAGATCTACATAATTTAGAAAGGACCACTTATTTACGACTATGTAACTACAAAACTTGAAACAATGTACTTATGAGGAAAATACAAACGAAAGAATAAAATTCATTTCATTTCCCTTAACCAAAATATAGCGTTCTACCTCAAAACTTCTCATTTCGTTCGAACAAACTTTTCCTTTGAATCAACAAGAAGTAATGATTGCACTCACTATTTTGTTGCTCATTTAAAAAAAATCTCAGTATGTGTAATCCAAACTATGTTTGAAATAAGTTGTTAAGTATGGTTGAATTTACCTACGAGTTTTCAGCTGCCAAACTGGAACAACCATAATTATAGTTGTTCCAAACGAATATGTAACCGTTGGTTACAAAATAATGTAATCGGCTCTGCCGACAATTAAATGAGTAACGGCTTGTTCAATGATTATTATCCCATCCTTAGTACTACCCTGGGTATTCTATCAAATGAGTGAGTGATATCCCTCCACGTCTGTCATTATATGTCTGGGACGGAGGGGTCACTCACACTGAAATGCTCGCATGTATCTGCTGAGGGAGACCGTTCACAGCTGTTTGAATGTCGCGCAACATATCGTCAACTGTCAACACCATCGGGAGAAGGGCTGCCAACCTCATTTATGTCACAATACTTAGGATCATAAGGTTGATTGTACAAATAGCTCGACGAAGCTCTTGATCGCTCTCTTTCGGTGCTCAACCATCTAACGAAGTGGAAGTGCGCGTCGTGTCGTTAGAAGTAATATTCCAGTTTATGGTGAAACGTGTGTAGTTATTAAAGTTGCGTCTCGTTATAGGTTATAGCAGTAGGAGTACAGTAGAAGTATTAGAAGTACAAGTAAAGCCAGTAGATTTGAGCAGGAAAAAGAGAAGAAATACGCGAAAAGTGTGTGAAGGCAATTGTAAGAGAAAGGTAATTGTATTCAAGTTTTTGTAATTTGTGATAAGTATAAGATTTGCGTCACGGATACTAATTCCGTTGGACAGGTCTATCAACGGACCTTTTTCTGTTTGGGACCGAAATACGTTTCGGGTCGTTTTCCTTCAGGTCGCCATTGTTAACGCTCAGGCGGCGTCCGTGAGCCCTTTAGGAATTAACACCGCCATTTTGAAATCGGAGTGGGCCATATCATACGACGGCTATGTCCACATTACGAAGACCGTAGAAGAACCAAACCTCCACCGGTCATCAGAAGTTTTATCAATTACCACCGTCAGAAAGAAGCCGTTTATTACAGACC
Source organism: Malaya genurostris (assembly GCF_030247185.1). Lineage (NCBI taxonomy): Eukaryota > Metazoa > Arthropoda > Insecta > Diptera > Culicidae > Malaya > Malaya genurostris. The sequence goes on along the minus strand of NC_080571.1, from coordinate 162,580,562 downwards.
TGGCCGTTATGAAGGCCTATGCCAGTTCCCGTACAGTTTACAACCATTAGTTCCAGTTTGCTCTAATGATACCTTCGATAGCCGTAATCGCCATTCATCTCTCCGAGTACTCGGTGCCACCATCATGGAAGCTGTTAACAGCAAGTATAAGCATGTGACGTCACTAAATTAAGCTATAATAATAATTATAATAAAATTGTAAAATGTATCCTATTCATTGTTGTAACATATATCTATACAATAACGAGTCCTTTTAGTAATTCCACACATTTATTTTCTGCCTATCGTACACACAAATGAGTTTCAGGCCTCGTCATTAGATGGTTACAAAGAAACGGATCGATCAGTAAAGTCTTTGAGCATTTCTCTCGGTGTATGAAACATAGCTTGGCAACAAGGGGCAAATCACTCTAAACTCTAGACAATCTCATACTAATATACTCATGTAATTCCAAGATAATCTTCTCTAATCTCATTTAATCCCAACTAGTCTAGATAAGTTTGGGTAATTTAAAACTAATCCAACCTAGTTTTGCCTAATCTTGTTTGAAGTGTATCTGTCATTCGAGCTCCCACGCAGAGATGCCATTTATACAGATTTATCTGTATTATACAGATTTTTACATGCGCATACAGATTTATTACAGAGTACAGATTTTATACAGATTTCTCAAATTTAATACAGATTTATACAGATACCACAAAAAGTAAGAAAGAAATAATGAAGTCATGGCGTCATGAAACTTTATTGTCAGACTGGAAAGTTGTATGACCTGACTTGACGTTGCGTATTGGGCGTTTGAATTCCATGTTTGAATTCCAAGTCATCATTTTCAAACGAAAAAGTATATGGATTTACAATTCAATTGTGGTTGATAACAAAAACAATTAAATTTCGTCGTTGAATGTTTTTGTCAGTACGGCAAGGACTTACGATATAAAGGAATGCTCCTTGCATCTGCCATTCTATAACAATAATCTAATGGAATAACATCTTTAAACATCATTTTATTTCCGAAATTTTCTTTCATTAGTGAATACAGATAAATACAGATTTTTTATACAAAGCAATATTAAATATATTATATGAAAATATCTGGCATCTCTGCTCCCACGTTTACAGCTTCTTATGTCAAAATAATGCTTTTCCAGATCTCGGCTAAACTTCTCTAACACTTCCGGTGAAACTCTCAACGGGTGAGCACGTTGCATCGTGTTAGTCCGGAGAAAATTCGAGTATTTCGCAAGAAAGAAAGGATTTTCAGCCGTACTTTGACGATTCGACGCAGCCACACAGCGAGATTTTCGCTTGTAGTCAAGTGAAAATAAAGTCCATTGGACTATAAACGAAAATTAACTGGCAATATAGCCTTAGTTGCTGTGCCATAAATTCGGCGTCATCTCAAGTGAGGTGACGCCAACCAGAAAGGAAGAAGAAGAAGAGAAGAAACTTCTCTAATCCCATTCTAATCCAGCGAGATCCCTGCTAAACTTTTTTACTCCCGGTAAAACTTGTTTGAGTTCAAACAAAGTTTAGAGTGATTTGCCCCTTGGGTGAAATGTGCTTAAAATTACCGTCGACCTAACCCTACTCAATTCCACACATTTCTAAAGAATTTTTATGTTTAATCGTAGTTTACACTAAAAAACGTAGTAGTATTCACTTTGAAATCGATTTTCTTCTACTTCGAGTGTACTTTTATTGCTATCTATTTGTACTGTTAAATAATCGATAAAAATATTGAAAATCACTACTGTCGATATGAACATTTTCGAAAAAATCCTCCTTTTCTTGGTTCCATTTTTCATTGACAGGTGTCACTACCGGTAATTCAGCTTCGCGGCAATATGCCAATCGTATAGAGGCCAAAACCGTAAAGATCTAGCAAGATCTGACAAAATCTAATAAAATTAGTAAAATCTGAGAAAATTTGGAAAATCTGCAAAAGATTTGCTTAGTTTGGGTGTCTGGCGAAGTGAAAAAAATCTGCCATTTGCCAGACAAATCTGTCATAAGCTCCAAGGATGCCAGGCATTATTTTTCATAAATCTGTGAAAAACAATCTGTGCAAAATCTTTGTACGTTTCCCATAATTATGTATAATTGCCACAATGACGCCAACATGAAATGTCGAGGCACTGCTTGCTTAGAGATGATACTTTCAGTAAAAGCTGTCAAATCGCCTGGAAATTTTTTAATAACTTTATCATATTAACGATTTTTTTTATAAAAACGGGTAAATTCATTTGAAAAATCATAGTAGCAGTGGTAGAAATTTTTTTTACTCTTCGGTGGTGAAGTTGATCTTAATTTTTTGTGCGAAAACTAACAAAAACTAATGAATGGAGCATTCAACTTGGTTCAATGCCATTTTTCAAATGCCGGAAATAAGAATTAAAGTACAACAAATAAACGGTACTCGATCGCTATATTCTAGTACTCGAGAAATCAACAATGCAATGCAATGCGCATTACACTGGCCTCTGTTTACAAAATGGTGATCCGATAAAACGCTCCGATAGTTTACGCTAAAAAAAGTAGTGGTAATAAATTTAAAATTGATTTTCTCCTACTTCGAGTTTAATTTTATTGCTGATATCTTAAAAACAAAAAAAAATGATGCAAACCATTGCAGCCGATACGAACATGTTTAGAATAATCCTCCATTTCTTGTTTCCATTTTTCATTTGCAGGTGTCGCTACCGGTAATTCAGTTTTACAACAATATGCCAATTGCAATCATATTGATGCAATTTGAATCATATTGATGAGCAAAATAAAGTTTTCGCTACTTTAGAAACGCTCTGTCTGATATGAATTTTCTCTCAGTTTTCCCTGCAAATAGAAGATTTTTGGAAACTCATTGCTCCATTCAATGATTGAAATTTGTGTCATTTCAGCTGTTTTTCAAAGAACGGAGAATATAACATTGACAGCAAATGGACAAAATCGATTAATGTTTCGACTTTGGTTACAAATCGTGTTTAGAAATTATCGTATATTCTCAGATCAATGTAAATTAGTCGATGAATTGTTAGTTTATCTTCAAAAGGCATGTAAATGTTACCACTTTCCTTTTATTCCACTGAATAAATAGACATAAAAAGATTTGTTTACTTTTATGCTTCCTGTGTGAATTATAAAGATACGCTGTTTCGAATTATTCATGAAATTATCTGGTTATTATTTGGTCGACTAACACAAATCTGCGAGTAATTTTATTGTCTCCTTTACTATTTCCAGTAGTAAGAGGTTCGGAAACCATCTGAAATAAAAAAGAAAAAGGCGGGTGGATAATGTCAGAGACATAACTGGATGTCGTGAATACGAAAACAACTGACATGTTCCTTAACACTTCCGAATATCAAATAGTTGATCAATTGTATGAATTATGCAAGCATTCCCCTTTTCCATATTTTTCGCAAAAACAAAGAAGGCTTCACTTGATCTCGATTACTGTGAATTTCACACAGCGAAAAGTGCACAAATCTAATCAAACTGTTCTAGATTTGCATAAAATTGAGGATATGTACCTTCGATTAGCGAACAAAATATCCTAATAGTTCTTTAGAAAACTTTTAGAGCCCTTAGAACGGCTGATTTTGTGTGATGCTCTCCACCGTCGTCCTATTTCGTTGTTTTTTCACCAATGCAAACTACTGGCAGCTGTGACGTAATCGCTCTTGTCGGATGCGAAACTAGCTTTGCAATCGACACACAATACATCTTTGGAAATCTACAATAAATCTTTGGAAATGAAAAAAATCTTGTCAAGATACAATGAAATGTATTGTAACTCATATATCTAATTGTGAATCAATTGTTCATGCTGTAAAATCAATGGTTTATTATTCTACGGGTATAGTGGACCCAGACAAATCCAGATAAATTTTTGAGTCAGAGGCATATTTTTGAAAAAATAACCTGGCAACTCTGTATTTGCCAGATAAATCTGGAAACCTGGCAACGCTGGTTACACGGCAACTTCCTGCACCCTCATTGAACATAACTCAAAATTGAGTAACACATCACTCAAATTCATAAAAAGTGCACGTACTCTAAACTTGAGTTACCACCTATCTACTCATTTTTGCGTTAAGGGACGAAATTGTCAAAACTTGAGTAATTTTTACTCAAAATAAGAAAAAAATATTTTGTTCAAAATTTGAGTAAGTTCAACTCAAAATTTGAGTTCCTTACTCTCAAAATGAAAAAACTTTTCTTCGTTATTTTCATATACCAAGTTATTCTTCTTTCTTTCATTCATGTTTCCAAAATCGGATCTAGAAACGGCAACGGAAAACGACGTATTCTTGCATTCTTCATGTCGATAAAAATATTTCGAGAATAGCAACCCTTACACGAGACAATATTATTGTCAATACAAGGAGTATTGACAATACTTTTGATCGTGTAATGGAAACTTCATTGGATTGACGTAAATACATTCAAAATATCCCGAAATTGTTTGGAATTGGATTGCGGATTGAAAGAAAAGAAATGTAAGTCTCTATTCATTATTTTATTTCATGATAGTAACACCACAGACTAACAGACAGGACACTCAAATTAGATTCTTTAACCATATAAACGGTCATTTCGAATATTCCCTTTGTTGGGTCAGTACTCTCATATGTCATGATGGCGCCACGTTACCTTATCAAAAACATCCTGTCTGTCATCTAGACTATGTTTATTATTTTCATTTACCAAACGAGTTGCCATTCATGCAGAATTACCTGTAATGTATTGATTTGTATACGTCCATGCGAATTTCATGCAGGATACAGTTTCAATACATATTGCCAAAACTATATACAGAATTGTGCCCACTTCTCATCCTCCAACGCAATACAAAATCGAACCCGTTTTGTTACAATATTTACTTGCTTCTGGTCTGCCGCCACTTAATTTCGGAAGAAAATTACCAACACAATCAAAAATAGTCTAGATGAACAACGTTGAGAAAAATAAATGTTCACCTTCCAACATCGCTAAAAAAGTTAAATATATTATCAACGTAATCCAATAATTTATTGTGACGATTCATTATCAAATATTTTGATGAAATCAGGCATCCCTGCAAGCAACTGATCGGTGTTGACAAACGAGGGGAAACCAACAAGTAAATAAATTTTTACGTAACACAAGGGGTGTACCGATAGTAAATAGTTCGCGCAGTACAATATAGGTGGAACTAGTGCATCACGAAAAATTATTTTTATAAGAATTTACTCATACTGTAATGTCTGTTAGTCTGTGCTAGTGCATCACGAAAAATTATTTTTATAAGAATTTACTCATACTGTCATGTTTGTTAGTCTGTGGTAACACCTTGTTTATGCCTGACACATCAATTAGGTGGTGCTTTTTACTAATAAATAATGTAAACAAATAAACAATGAAAACAATAAATTCTGCGTCATGAAAATTTTAAGTGATAGTTATAGATATATGTATATATATATATATATATATATATATATATATATATATATATATATATATATATATATATATATATATATATATATATATATATATATATATATATATATATATATATATATGTATATATATATATATATATAATATATATATATATATATATATATATATATATATATATATATATATATATATATATATATATATATATATATATATATATTCACCTTGGAAATCAGTACAAATCGTCAATGAAAATTTTGTTCTGAAGATCATAAGATTGACTTATGATTTCCATATGGGAAACTTGTACACGGAGAAAAATCTATGGTACTATCAACCATATTGAAGGTTACTTCAATCGAATTCCTACATTGAAATTTGCACAACCATGTTTTTGATTTACTTTGACTGACTATGAACTTCGAAATAAACTGGAGTACAAGGTTGTTTTTAGTTTCGATTTTAACGTGTTTTCAACAAATATTTGTAGCCCCTCGACTTGCTCAGTGGGTGTTGGGAGGGAACAAATATGTCGTGGTATGCTAGATAGGTATCTGTATCTCATGCTACACGTGTACTCACTAGAGAACTCATTCTACAGCCGGAACGGGTGAAAATCGATCCATCAACTGACAGTTTATCCGGGGGAGAATTATTGCCAAGCTATGTTTCATACACCGAGAGAAATGCTCAAAGACTTTACTGATCGATCCGTTTCTTTGTAACCATCTAATGACGAGGCCTGAAACTCATTTGTGTGTACGATAGGCAGAAAATAAATGTGTGGAATTACTAAAAGGACTCGTTATTGTATAGATATATGTTACAACAATGAATAGGATACATTTTACAATTTTATTATAATTATTATTATAGCTTAATTTAGTGACGTCACATGCTTATACTTGCTGTTAACAGCTTCCATGATGGTGGCACCGAGTACTCGGAGAGATGAATGGCGATTACGGCTATCGAAGGTATCATTAGAGCAAACTGGAACTAATGGTTGTAAACTGTACGGGAACTGGCATAGGCCTTCATAACGGCCAGGTCTGTAATAAACGGCTTCTTTCTGACGGTGGTAATTGATAAAACTTCTGATGACCGGTGGAGGTTTGGTTCTTCTACGGTCTTCGTAATGTGGACATAGCCGTCGTATGATATGGCCCACTCCGATTTCAAAATGGCGGTGTTAATTCCTAAAGGGCTCACGGACGCCGCCTGAGCGTTAACAATGGCGACCTGAAGGAAAACGACCCGAAACGTATTTCGGTCCCAAACAGAAAAAGGTCCGTTGATAGACCTGTCCAACGGAATTAGTATCCGTGACGCAAATCTTATACTTATCACATATTACAAAAACTTGAATACAATTACCTTTCTCTTACAATTGCCTTCACACACTTTTCGCGTATTTCTTCTCTTTTTCCTGCTCAAATCTACTGGCTTTACTTGTACTTCTAATACTTCTACTGTACTCCTACTGCTATAACCTATAACGAGACGCAACTTTAATAACTACACACGTTTCACCATAAACTGGAATATTACTTCTAACGACACGACGCGCACTTCCACTTCGTTAGATGGTTGAGCACCGAAAGAGAGCGATCAAGAGCTTCGTCGAGCTATTTGTACAATCAACATTATGATCCTAAGTATTGTGACATAAATGAGGTTGGCAGCCCTTCTCCCGATGGTGTTGACAGTTGACGATATGTTGCGCGACATTCAAACAGCTGTGAACGGTCTCCCTCAGCAGATACATGCGAGCATTTCAGTGTGAGTGACCCCTCCGTCCCAGACATATAATGACAGACGTGGAGGGATATCACTCACTCATTTGATACAATACCCAGGGTAGTACTAAGGATGGGATAATAATCATTGAACAAGCCGTTACTCATTTAATTGTCGGCAGAGCCGATTACATTATTTTGTAACCAACGGTTACAATGCCCTCTCATTACCCTTCAAAATGGAAACTTTTCATTTTGAGGTGGCGACATATTTTATTTACCGATTACGAAAAGATAGTCTGATAATTAATTTATTTCTTCATTAAATCATTTCAGTCTAAGGTTTCTTTTGTCTTTTTTCTAAAATATTCCTGTTTCACTCTTCACTTACGGAAGAGGAACAGAACTCATTATACCAACACAGCTATCGTGTTGAGAACTGTCAACTATTGTATATCAACCTGGATATTTACTTTCGACACGAGCTAAATCTAAATCAGTATTCATTGGATCTTTTGCCAGAATTATTCCGCGGTACCTAACTCAGAACGATTCGCGAAGTTCATTTACCGGTTTTTCTGTCACTCGACGTTTTGGTGCTAATCCTCTGAAAGGAAATATTCTCTAAAAAAAAAACAATATAACTCATGTAGCAAATAAGTAAGTCGAGTAAACCTAGTGATCGATCGATGCTGTTGACGTTATTTTCGATTACAGAAGAATGGATCGGTACAAATACCTTGATGTCCGGACTCATCAATTGCTTGGCAGTATTATTCAAAACTATCGTTTTGAAGACTCTTTATTTCAACATTCGGGTTTTAGATCTGCGGTGGAAAAGATTCCTATGGACTTTCCAGAATCATCGGCCAACTCATATGAGCTGGTTCCTATTCGGGCGAGAATGTAACATGGAACGTACAGTGCATCCAGTTTTGCATTGTATGCATCAACAGCGGAAGACTGACGGAAATTTCTTCTGAAAACGCGCTGACCGACGGTGTAAATCGGTGCAACGGATTTCGATCTAAGGTGGTAGTTGGCAACATTTTTATCGTGTGCTTTCTTTAAATTTTTAATTACTATGGAATAAATTGTTTTATCAATTTCCCTCTTCCTTTCTAACCTTTCCTCTTCTAACATATCCCGCTCGTCCCTATCCATTCTATGCTCTTCTCCTTTCCCGATTATTTCGTGGCCAAAAAGGATCCGGTACGGTGAAAAACCTGTCGAGGTATGCGGGGTGTTGTTAAGGCAATACTCGATTTCCGAAACCCTGGTGTCCCACAGTGTTTGATCTTGCTTGACATATGAACGTATGCATGCATTTATTGTGCGATTCAAGCGTTCGACTGGGTTTGCTTGACTGTGGTGACGGGGATTGGTCCAATGCTGTACACCATATTTACTCAGAAGGGATTTAAATTCTTTCGAAAGAAATGTCGTAGCATTGTCTGAGATAATGAATTCTGGAACCGAATATCTTCGAAACCAGGCTTCCTCTAAAATTTTTGTTACCTGTGGAGCGGAGATACGCTTAAAAGGTACCATGAGACTCCACTTCGAAAATAGGTCCATAATTACAAAGAGATGTGCGTGCCCGTTTTTACTGCGGGGGAGGGATTGTATAAATTCCACCGCAATGATTTGAAATGGTTTCGTCGTGAGTCTAGGCTTGCCAGGCTCGGGAATTTGGGAACGATTTGCGGGTTTGTTTTGTTTACATACTGAACACCTGCGAACATAATCACGAATATCCTCAGCCATCTTCGGCCAGAAATATTTTTTTCTTATTTTGGCCAATGTTTTCTCGCTTCCGAGATGCAGGCTATCATCATGTTCTTCAACTAGAATTCTTTCACGTAACGACTCCGGTATGCAAGTCTTCCAGGTAAATCGATAATCTAGAAGATCTCCTGGGGTTGAAACGAGTTTCTTTAGGGTACCATTTTCAATCTTGAAATCTCTATATTTTTCTGATTCGTTTTTAACTTTTTTCAGCATGTTGGCGTACCACCCTTGAACAACATCGACTTCTTCTACGGACCGGGATAAGGCATCGGCAACGTAGTTATCTTTACCTTTGCGGTGTATTATTATCATATCATGCCGCTGAAGAGCAATACTCCATCGACACAAACGTGACGATGTTCGCCAACTACTGCGCATGATATAGGTCAAGGCTGAGGCATCTGTATAGACAGTAAACCTGATCCCTTCAATGTAACACCGGAATTTTTCAATTGACTTAAGAACGCCTTCTTTTTCAGTCGCACAATATCTCTGTTGAGTGGTTGTCAACTTCTGTGAAAAATAAGCTATTGGTTTTTCAATTTCTTCATGCGTTTGCGTAAGGATACCCGTTATTGCGGTATCACTAGCATCGCAATGAATCGCGAATGGTTTAGAGAAATCCGGATTTGTGAGAATCGGAGCACGAATAAGAAGCTCTTTGATTTTTACAAATGCATTCTCGGCGTTATCATTCCAGTGTATCGCTTTGGGTTTGTTTCTTAGAAGCTTTGTAAGAGAGTGTGTAACTTCACTATAGTTAGTCAAAAACCTTCTATAGTAGTTACACATTCCCAAGAATCTTCTAAGAGCCCTAAGTGAAGCCGGTCGTTCATAATTTACGATAGCAGTAACTCTATCCGGATTTGGTCTCAGACCGCCCTGACCTAATATATATCCAAGGTAAGGTACTTCTGGAACGCAAAAGCGTGATTTATTCAAATTGATGGACAAATTTGCTGCTCGTAGCCGCGATGCAACTTCGGTAAGTAGGGTCAGGTGCTCCTCAAACGTCTCGATTACGATGATAATATCATCTAAGTAAACGAAAACGTTTGGTTCCAGCTCACCCCCGCCCAAGACTCGGTCCATCAGTCTCGAAAGTGTGGCTGGACTGTTAACCAAGCCGAATGGCATTCTAGTGAACTGGAACAGTCCTCGGCCCAACACGGAGAATGCCGAATATTTTCTTGATCTAGGGTGCAGAGGGATTTGAAGAAAAGCTTTTGAAAGATCGATCGTGGATATAAACTCGGCTGATCCAAGTCGGCTCAATATACGGTCTGCGTGCGGGAGAGGATAGGAGTCCCTGACGGTGCGTTCATTTAATTTTCGTGCATCTAAACAAAGACGTACAGTTCCGTCTGGCTTATCTACAGGTACTAAGCGTAACGCCCAATCGCTGTAAGATTTTTCAATGATGTTTGCCTTTAACATTTCATTTAACTCGGCATTTATTTGCTCTTGCCTTTTGGGTGAAGTTGGAAAGGGATTAATACGAGCTGGTGGTAGCTTTTTTGCCTCCTCTGTAAGCTCGATTCTGTGACTTATACAGTCGGTTGTATCCAGTACGCCGTCGCTGGCTACTTTGAACTTTAATTTGATATGTTCTAATTGGTATCTTTGATTATTATCTAATTTATCTTGTGATAAACTGGTACTTTTACTATCGACAGGGTCTTCCCCGCATGCTTCTAGATTCTCTACAGTAGATTGATCTATCAGTGGTCGGATATTGAAAGCTTTCCAAAAATTCATGCCCAAAAGGATTCGTCTCTTGAGTGTCGGAACTACAAGAGTTTCAATAATTTTCGTTTCATTGTTGAAAATAACAGGCAGGTTCACTGAACCCGTTACTTTTAATTCTTCCCCACTAGCAGATTTCAAGCAAACTTCTGAAGGAAATATATTTAATTTACATTTTCTAATTAGTTCTAACGATCCGATCCCCAAAATACTCAAATGAGACCCACTGTCTAGTGAGCCCACCAACGAATTTCCGAAGACTGAAATTTCAACAAAGGGTCTACAGTCATTTTCTAAGTTTAATATTGCTTCATTAAATTCATATTGCGAAGAGTAGACATAATCGGTAGGTGATACTTGTGTATATCCCAAGAATTGAAGTGTTGAAATTTGTTCACACGTTGAGAGGGGCTTTACGAACGCTAGACTTGTCGTCCCTCGGGGACAGTCTTTGACGCGTTTTTTTCACAGAATGGACAGGTTACTGTGTCCACGTTGTGAAAACCGCATTTTTGGCAGTACTTATGTTTCGGTCTATTGCACTCACGAGCATGATGCCCTTTTAAGCGACAATTAAAGCATATTCCATCTTTAGGAGGTTCATAGTTTTCCATTAGAATTTTGAGTCCCTTCTGTGGATCCTGAACCTGATATTTCTCACCGGGTTTACGTATATTTTGCTTGTCTTCGTCGGACGTAGTATTTCGAGATTTTGAACTATAGAAATTTCGCGATTTGTATTGATCGTTATTCGATTTAAACTTTGGTTTCGCGCCGGTTTCTAGTTCGTTAACCTGAACGTTTTTACCCCGGTTGTTGAGTTCGTTTGCGGGCGTTTGGTACTTATACCAATACGTTGCATCTAAGCGTCTACCGAATTTCTTAAGATCCGCTAAATTGTCTATTTCCGACGACACCACGTGACCTTTGTAATCCGCGCGCATGTTTCGAAAAACGATCTCAAATTTTTTTCGCTCCGTCATCGGTTTAGTGAGCGAGTTAAATATTTTTTGCATTTCAAGAAAATAATCTTGAAATCTTTCACGCGGACCTTGTTTTCTAGAAATCGCGCGTATCTCGCTTGTATGGTCATGGTCAGGACTTAAAAATTCGCGTTTTAACTCTTCTTTCAACTCATCCCAAGAAGTGAAATCCTCGTTTTCAAATCCCGACATATACCACGTTTTCGCGGAACCGCTAAATAGATGAATTGCTGACCGAAACAATTCTCTGTTCGACATTTTTTCCGGTTTCGCGAAGAACTCTACTTCTTTGAGGAATTTCATCAAAGATTGCCCGTTATCTGGCCCGTCGTATCTAAGTTTCCAGTCCGACACTGGTCTGCGTTTTTCGTTTTGACGTTCTCGGATTTTCTCTTTCGACCCGCGGCGCGATTTCTTTGACGAACCACTGGATTCCGAACCAGAAAATTCGCTTGAGCTTTTCGGCTCACGAGGGTGTCGTTTTAATTTAGAGGATGATCGTTTTTTTTGGTTTCCTAACTCTGTTTTTATTTAGACCTACAGGATCACTCATTGACTCTTTTTTACCGGGTGAATTATCAATCGAACTGAATTGAAGCATTTTCTTTGCCCACATTTGCATTTGAGGAGGTCCGAAAATCCAAGGAAATGCACCTGATTGCATAAAAAAAGGATGTAAATTATTCTGTAATGTTGCGTTGGGAAGATTTTCTATCGATTGCAAAGTTCGTTTCAAGTGTTTACCCGGCGTAACAAATGCGTTATCATCTTCTTGGCTGGATGACGATTTGTCCGCGTTGTTAGAATTTAAATTTTCGAGTGATAAATTCATCAATGATTGATTAATTTGATTGACTATCTCTTGTTGAACTACCGGCGAAAAACACGAATAATATTGGTTGTATGTACCGCGAATGCATGACACAAGCATATCGATATCGGTAAGATCTCCGTCATCTTCCGTATTTTCTATAAGTCGTTTTACGCGCGCAAATAAATGAACTAATCTCGTTTTTAAACATTCACGTAATCCCTCATATTTCTTCTTGCCTGATAGGAAATCTTTAATTTCCTTCAGTTTTATATCTAACGTTTTAATTTCCGCGTCGACGTCAATATTCAAACGGAGAAAATCTAAATCCGCGTTATTGACTTCTCTTTCTGTTTTAACACAATCTCTCAACCGTCTTGTAAGGGCTGCTCGTGTTTCTGTTTTTGTATATTCCATACCCCGAATTGCGAGCTCATGTTCAATCTCGTCTCTTTCTAAATGATGAATTAATAAATTTTTATAGAGTAATTCGAATTCAACATCCATTTTGAAATCAAATTTTAACTTCTATTCCGGAAAAAAAACAAATACTTCGTTTGGAGGACGAAGTTGAATCTATTCAGAGTACTGAATTGTACCTTCCCCTTACGGGGTAGAGAAAAAATTTAAATGTAAATTTGTGAGTTTTTGAGGTTGGGCGCCAATTTGTAGCCCCTCGACTTGCTCAGTGGGTGTTGGGAGGGAACAAATATGTCGTGGTATGCTAGATAGGTATCTGTATCTCATGCTACACGTGTACTCACCAGAGAACTCATTCTACAGCCGGAACGGGTGAAAATCGATCCATCAACTGACAGTTTATCCGGGGGAGAATTATTGCCAAGCAAGGGGCAAATCACTCTAAACTTTGTTTGAACTCAAACAAGTTTTACCGGGAGTAAAAAAGTTTAGCAGGGATCTCGCTGGATTAGAATGGGATTAGAGAAGTTTAGCCGAGATCTGGAAACCCTCTCAGCAGGCCGTTCAATTTTGTTGATTTTTGATCGCTTGTTGAACGATATATTGCACGAAATATTCGTTCAATTTGCTGGAACGGTTTGTTGTTGTTTTTTCTCTTGCAAAAATAGTGTGAAAATTAAGTTTTACCTTTACATAGAAAGAAAATTTGTTGTTATTCTACGTGAAGTAGAAGTATTGTGCAGGTATGTATTGTTAGTTTAAACAAATGAGTGGAGAAAACTTCAGAAATTCTGCAGTAAAACTAGTCCAACGGGGCTCCAACTCCTCATGTTAAAAATGGCTCAACAATGGACCTCTGTCTGCCGGGTTTGTTGAACGAAAAAAATGGCATTCGGTTCAACGGTCTGTTTCAAAATCGGCAAACGAAGGACCCGTGTTGGCCTCCCGTTGAACGATTGATTGGACTTTCATTGGACCAATGATACAACGTATTGGACCAATGAAGGACCACCGTTGAACGTTTTTTTCTAAGTGGGAAAGCATTATTTTGACATAAGAAGCTGTAAACGTGGGAGCAGAGATGCCAGATATTTTCATATAATATATTTAATATTGCTTTGTATAAAAAATCTGTATTTATCTGTATTCACTAATGAAAGAAAATTTCGGAAATAAAATGATGTTTAAAGATGTTATTCCATTAGATTATTGTTATAGAATGGCAGATGCAAGGAGCATTCCTTTATATCGTAAGTCCTTGCCGTACTGACAAAAACATTCAACGACGAAATTTAATTGTTTTTGTTATCAACCACAATTGAATTGTAAATCCATATACTTTTTCGTTTGAAAATGATGACTTGGAATTCAAACATGGAATTCAAACGCCCAATACGCAACGTCAAGTCAGGTCATACAACTTTCCAGTCTGACAATAAAGTTTCATGACGCCATGACTTCATTATTTCTTTCTTACTTTTTGTGGTATCTGTATAAATCTGTATTAAATTTGAGAAATCTGTATAAAATCTGTACTCTGTAATAAATCTGTATGCGCATGTAAAAATCTGTATAATACAGATAAATCTGTATAAATGGCATCTCTGCGTGGGAGCTCGAATGACAGATACACTTCAAACAAGATTAGGCAAAACTAGGTTGAATTAGTTTTAAATTACCCAAACTTATCTAGACTAGTTGGGATTAAATGAGATTAGAGAAGATTAGGCAAAACTAGGTTGAATTAGTTTTAAATTACCCAAACTTATCTAGACTAGTTGGGATTAAATGAGATTAGAGAAGATTATCTTGGAATTACATGAGTATATTAGTATGAGATTGTCTAGAGTTTAGAGTGATTTGCCCCTTGACTTTACCTAAGATTAGGTAATTGAACGAATTGGGTGAAATGTACTTAAAATTATTTTGTTTTGCGGTTTTGTGTAAGGTAAAAATAAAACATCCACAAGCAAGCCCACATTATCAGATCCGAATGGATTCCGAATCAATTCCGAATCGGCGAGAAATTTTCATTCGGAATTTCATGTGGAAATCATAATGGATTCCGAATCAATTCCAACTCCAGTGCAACAACCGATTCCGAATGAACCGGTTCGCCTTCAACCGGTTGATTCGGAAATCATTCGGAATTGAGTGAGAAGATGCAGATTGAATTGTCAATTCGTCTTCTTCTTCTTCTTTCCTGATTTTGCACGTTTTCGTGCTGATTTTCAGTTTATTTTTAAACGAAAACATTATATAACTGAATATACAAGTTTAAATCTTCATGTTTTTCGGATATACAGAACTAGTAAATAACCAGTTCTTCTTAGAATCCCAACAAAAACTATTGAAATTCGCTGGAAATTAACAAAACGGCCTACCTTAGTCAGCATCATCCATTCCTCTAGCTGAAGTGTAGTGAAATGGCTTAAGTCGCATAAATTTCACACTAACACATTCATAAAATGAGCGAATATTCAATGACATTTAAAATGTCACTATCAATCAGGTTGATCAAGCAGTCAACTCAGGCGAAAATTCTAGCACTGAACCGATCGAGCACTAAAAAATCATGCAGTCGAGTAAGATTTCATTGCTCATTCCGTCATTTCGATAATGTGGGAGGTTGCAAAAGTTTGTAAATCTGAAAAATGTCAGACAAACACATCCCACTTGCACGCGGCGGGCAGATTTCACCCCAGACGGCTGGCTATGTCTGCCAGCCATTTTTGCCGGAGTTCTGCCAGAAATCCGGCAAAAGTCTGGCAACAATGCAACAACCGTCTCCGGCAGAGAATTTCGCCTAGCGGTTATAAACGGTTTTTTTTCTGTCGAATTCTTGCCATACAAGATTGGCAGAACCGTTTTGAATCGGTTCTACATTGTAAGCGCATTGGTTTTATTTTTTCAATAAACGATAAATATTAAAGGCAATAATTTATTGCCCTCAATATATACTAATCATGGAAAATGTTATTGCCAATGACATTACTTTCTCACTACAAAACATACCCATATTTCAATCTCATTTACCTCGTCTCAAGATTCTTTTTTTGTACGTACATGCGAGATTGACGAATATCAAATGATGTCGAATATAAAAAGAAAAATAAAGAGGAAGGAAATAAACAAGACACGTACGGCGGAAAAATGACGCAATTTCGCCTGGACAATTTTAACAGCAGCCGAAATGCAGCCAGCCTTCTGACGGTTGCCAGAATTCCTCACAAACGGACAGTTTCGATAGTGTTACACACTTAAAACCATTTCTTGAGCTCGGCATAATAAAATGCCGAAACTGATCAGCAACACGTAAATTTGCTGATTGCTCAGTAATCAATACGCATGTTTCTGAACTTCGTTAAATGCATTCACTGATATTTCGGTAAAATTCTTCACTTTGCCGAAATTTGGCATGATTGCTTGCTGACAACAGATATGCCGACATCAGCAGAGACGTTTGCCGAGATTTCAGAATATGCGCTAGCTGTTGCCGAGATTCAGTACAACAGCTGTCGTTTATTGCCGCGTAACATTTTCGCTTCGCATTGCGCGATTATTTTCTGATGAAATTCTCTAGTGAAAAAATGGATAATCTTCGAAGAACTATGGAACCACTTGCAAGTACAAATACTGAATAAATAGCTTGAATGTTTCGCTTTATAAAAACTACTTCATCAGAGCACTCGCGATTATAAGGAAATACCCCCAACTCGGGGCTCTAAGCGTCCTTGAGACAAAACTTTGGGGGATATGCGAAAAAATAACCCAATGCATGGAATAATTCAATGAATCAAAGTAAGCTTATTTGAACAATACCGTATATGCATCATTAAATATTGAACATTATTGTAAACCAAATATATATATATATATATATATATATATATATATATATATATATATATATATATATATATATATATATATATATATATATATATATATATATATATATATATATGTATATATATATATATATATATATATATATATATATATATATATATATATATATATATATATATATATATATATATATATATATATATTACTTTCATATTTCCAGCTCGACTCAAGGCATCCGGAAACGCCGCTGATGGTAGTGATGTTTGCGAAGTTTGGCGAAGGAGACTGCTCATTAGTTTGGAGAGATGTAATAATTCCCATAGGACCGAAAATACTGTCAGCATTTAAAACTCTTTGCATGGTTTTTACAGTATTCGGTATCAAATGCGAGCCTTCCGACAATTTTGAGGGTGCCGAGACGCTCAGTAATTTTATTTTTACCGAGATGATTGATGATTACTCGGCTGTGCGAATCTATATTTTTGCCGAGACTCAGCTAAAAATTTAAGTGTGTACGTCATTACATGCCTATTCATGTTATGACTGTACACGCTCTTTGAGTTGTGACTACTCAAATTCATTAACTGGAACTGCCAGTATAGCATTTATTCATACATTAGAGTAAGCGTATAGTTTTCAAACATTTGAGTGAAAAATATGTTTCTTGCAGTTTAGTGCGTTTTCATTATCGGAATATTATAATCGAACTTAGGAATGCAAGAATACGCCTTTGTTCATTGGCACATTGCCACGAAACCGAGTTACCGGTAGTGATACCTGTAAATGAAAAATGGATCCAAGAGAAGAATAATTCTTTCGAAATCTTTCCAGGCATTAGAAAAGTGGTATTAAAAAAAGTTCAATTTAGTTTTCGCACAATAAATTAAGATCGACATTACCACCTCGGAGTAAAAATTTTTTCTTCAACTTCTACTATGATTTTTCAAATGAATTTGCTCGTTTTGATAAGAAATCGTTTAAAAGGTGAAGTAATTGTAAATTATCTTACCGATTTGACAGCTCTTGCTGAAAGTATCATCTCTAAACAAGCAGCACCTCTACATTTCAGTTTTGCGATCATATGCTAATTCAGGTGAAATCGAAGATGACGAAATAATGGTATCTTTCAATGTAACCGCCTTACCCACATTGAGATTTCTATGCCCGGTGAAAAATGAACGGCGACCCTACTGAAAAATGGATGGCCTACACGTTTCCTGATGAAAACAAAACAATATTTAAAAGTGATTCACACGCAGCATCAAGCGACTATCGCCTGCATGGAACGATTACGGAACAACAACATTAATTGTAAGCAATTCATATGAAAGGACTACGTCAAGTTCACGGAAAATTTTAACGTCGGATACGTGAGCAATATTCGGCTAAAAAAATTAATAAAAATAATCTGGACGTCAACGGAAGTTGATTGATCGTCTGAATACCAAACTCATTTGCATTTGTGGTTGTAAGTGAGCTGTCAGAGAGCCTAATTATCGAAATGACGGAATGCGTAATGAATTCTTACTCGACTGCATAATTTTTCAGTGCTCGATCGGTTCAGTGCTAGAATTTTCGCCTGAGTTGGCTGCTCGATCAACCTGATTTACAGTGACATTATAAATGTCATTGAATATTCGCTCATTTTATGAATGTGTTAGTGTAAAGTTTAGGCGACTTAAGCCATTCCATTACACTCCAGCTAGAGGAATGGATGATGCTGACTAAGGTAGGCTGTTTTGTTAATTTCCAGCGAATTTCAACAGTTTATGTTGGAATTCTAAGAAGAATTGGTTACTTACTAGTTCTGTATATCCGAAAAACATGAAGATTTCAATGTGTATAATCAGTTATGTAATGTTTTCATTTAAAAATAAACTGAAAGTCAGCACGAAAACGTGCAAAATCGGGAAAGAAGAAGAAGAAGACAAATTGACAATTCAGTCCGCATCTTCTCACTCAATTCCGACTGATTTCCGAATCAACCGGTTGTAGGCGAAATTCATTAGGAATCGGTTGTTGCACTGGAGTTGGAATTGATTCGGAATTCATTATGATTTCCACATGAAATTCCGAATGAAAATTTCTCGCCGATTCGGAATCCATTCGGATCTGATAATGTGGGTATTCCCAAGAGTCCCGGTGAAAGACTCAATCAATCTGTTGGAAGATTGGTTACTTCAACAAAAGAGTAGTAGTTTATGGAAATTCAAAGTAAGGTCTTTTTTTTTATTGCGTTTATTTAAACCCGGTTTTAACCATGCAAGGTCGTTCGCCGGGTGGTATCGAAAAAGGGGGTATATACATTGGACTTTTACAAGCATGTTTTAATGAAGCATTAAGTGCACATGATTTCTGACTTTGCCTTTGTTGAGTGTTGATCTTCGATTATTAGTGATGGCTCGACGGTTTTGCGCATTGGGACCGCGGGGAGAACAACCCAGGGGAGTCCCCCGGCGGTTGGTCCGCGCTGGCGTTTATTGAACTTTGTCATTTTTCTCTCCTGGTGGTTGATGGTGGATGATGGATGCCCGTGTTGTTGTTCTATGTGGGCTGGCATTTTCGTTGTTGGTGGTGATAGTTTGCTGTTTCTGCGGATGGGGCCGCGGGAAAACAACCCCGGGGGAAGCCCCCGGCGGTTGGCCCGCGCTAGCGTTGCTCTCCTTTTACTGACTTTTCTAGTTCGGAAAAAATGCATTATAATTTATCGAATAGCTGTGCATCTTTCAGGAAATTTATTCTCGAACCGGATCGTTACTTAGTGTTTCCCTTAAGGACGTTGACATGTTGTAGAAGGTCCTCGGGCCTTCGTATTCCGGACAGTTGATGAGAATGTGTTCTACCGTCAGTCGGGTTTTACAGGTCAGGCATTCTGGTGGTGGCACATTCGTGCAGATATGCTGGTGGGTGACTCGGGTATGTCCGGTTCTTAGACGGGAGAGAGCGCGTTGTTCCCAACGGTTTTCTCTGTCGCTCCATTTCGTGTGAACTCCTTTGATTTTATGCAAGTTTCCGTGTGTTCTCCTCCATTGGGTAATGAAACTGTACCGAGCCTGTTCGTTTATAATGCTTATCAGGTCAGAACCGGGTATTTCCTTTGTTATTTTACGTCTGGTTTGGGTTCCGATTGCTGCTAGTAGATCTGCTTTTTCGTTGCCGGTAATGCCGCAGTGCCCAGGCACCCAGCATAGTGTAACGTTTTCCTCGATATTTTCCTGGATGTATTGTATGAAGGGGTGTTTTGCTTTGCCAGCCTTAATGGCTGTGAGTGCGGCTAGTGAGTCGGTGAAGATGACTGTCGGGGTGGCTGTGGGTTTGTTTACTATTGCGTATGCAATTGCCGCGGCTTCTGCGGAGAAAACTGTACATTGTCTGTGCAAGCTGAGGCTGACGTTGCTGTTAGGTAGGTAGATGCCTAAACCTACTCAGTTGTTGTTCTTGGATCCGTCCGTGTATATGTGGGTGTGGCTTTGGTATTTCCTGTTCATCAGTTCCTTAAAGTGGTTTTTGGCTGCTGTAGGAGCTTGTCCGTCTTTTACGAAGCGGGTGAGGCAAGTGTCAACTTTAAGTTCTGGTGTGTCCCATTCTCTGGTTCTCAGGTTATGAAGCTTTGCTATGTGTATGGGGGATGAGATGTCAAGTTCTCGGTGTATCTCGTTAAGTATTTCCTGAAGTATGTTTTGATTTCCGCTTGATTTTTCGATGAAACCAGTGATCCGGCGGTATGTTGTTACGGCTTCTTTCAAGCGAAAAGGCAGCACTCCAGCCTCCATGCACGCTGAATCTGCTGGTGTGCTTGGGAGCAGGTTACTGGCTATTCTGATGGATCTGTTATAAGTCGGTTCGATTACTTTTCTGGTTCCATGCCGGTTCAGACAGGTAATTTCTACCCCGTAAAACAGTCTGCTGTTTATGATGGCATTGCTGATATTTATCGCCGTATTTCTGTTCCACTTGGGGTTGCGACTTGAGATGGCTGTAATGAGTCTGATGCGGCTTTCCCTGTCCTTTTTCAGCAGTTTGAAGTGTTGGGTGAAAGTGAGTTTCCTGTCTATTGTGATGCCAAGTATCTTAGGCAGAGTTTTGAACGGGATATTAGTGTTGTTGATTTTAATGGGATTGTTTGCTGCTATATGATGTGAGTTGCAGCAGTGTGCGAGAACGCACTTTTCCGGAGCTGTTTGGAATCCAGTTAGTTTTGTCCATTTGATCACTCTGTTTATTAGTTTCTGTAGGGCTCTCCTTGTTTGAATTATTCTTTTCCCTACTGTTATTATCACGATATCGTCGGCGTAGACGAGTGTGTTGGTCTCCCTGCTGAAATTGTCAAATAGCGGGTTGATTGCTATTATGAATAGAGTGGCAGCTAAGACGGAGCCTTGGGGGACGCCGTTGTCTCTGGAAATGTTTTAGAGGTGGTGTTGCCGATTATGACTTTGAAATTGCTGTCTTGAAGGTAGCTTTTGATGAAATTTCCCATTTGGCCAGTGATGCCCCATTGTTTGAGGGTACGTAGGATTCCTTCTCTCCATACTGTATTGAATACTTTCGCCAGATCGAGGATGGCTATGTCAGCATGTAGGTTCTTCTTCTGGGCCTCTTTCAAGATTTGCCCCATGGTTCCTAGGTGTGTTCCGGTGCCTCGACCTTGCCGGAAAGCGAACTGCCGGGGGTCGATAAGATTATTGTTTTCAATGAATGCTGATAGTCGGCGGTTAACTATTCTTTCGAGCGATTTCCCTAGGCAGGATAGGAGGCTGATGGGCCTGAAGTTCTGTATTTCGTGCGTGCCATAAATTGTTAAAACAATTGAGTAGCGCTGTTTTTCCTTTAAGTGTCAGGTGTTGCAGAAGTGGATATATTATCCCGTCTTCACCGGCTGATTTTCCCTTGCCTTGGGCAAGTGCGTAAATTAATTCTTCTGCTGAGATAGGCGCGTTGAAGTTTTGACCAGAATCAGGGGGGAAAATAATTTTAGATCTTTCCTCCTTTTGCTTTTTGATTAGAAAGTTGGGATGTAAGGCTTTGTCGTCTGATAGGGATGCGAAGTAATTTCCCATTTCGTTTGCAACTTCTTCAGGTTTGGTAAGGTATTTCCCATTACTTTTTACGGTGATTTCGTTACTTCCTCTTTTGCCACTAAGAGCATTGACTCGCCGCCACATTTCAGCTGTGGTTTAGTCGAGGGATATTCCATAAATAAATCGGTCCCAGCTTTGACCTTTGGCTTCAATTATGGTTTTTCTTGAAATGTTTCTCTGTTTTTCAAACTCTGTTTCGCGATCCAGCCTTTGGGGGTGGTCTGGGGGAGTTTTTTGCAGTTTACGTAGCGCCCTTCTCCGATTTTTTATCACTTCTTCTACTTCTCGATTCCACCAGTATACTTTCTGCTTTGGGGGTTTTTCACTGGTTAGCGGTATTGCGGCTTTCGCTGCGTTGGTTATTATATCCGTGATTTCTAGGTGGTTATAGGATTGTTCCGAGTTGATTTGTTTATCAATGGCTTCTTCATACTTCTCCCAGTCAGCTTTCTCTATAATCCACCTAGGCCTCCGACTGGAAGCGGGGGTCGGCTGGCTTGTTTGTGTGATTATCGGGAGGTGGTCGCTGAATCCGAGGTCGTTTATGGTTTTCCATTTTAGAGTATCGGCTAGAGGGTTGGATGCAATGGAAAGGTCTATTGCTGATGCGGTTTTACCTCTGTAGAAGGTCATGCTTCCGTCGTTAATGATCGTCGCTCCACTTTCTTCTGTTGCTTCGAAAATTTGGATTCCCCGCTTATTGCTTGTACGGGATCCCCATGTTTGATGATGAGCATTGAAGTCACCTAATATGATGTAGTTGCCTTGGATCTGCTGGATTATGTTTAGCATCTTTCTTTTTATTCCTGTTACTCTTTGCGGTAGGTATATCGATACAACTGTGATGTCCGTGGGTGAGTGTATTCTCCTGGCAACCGCCAGCAGCTCTGTATTCAGGGTGACGGATGTGGATGGGATATCCGTTCTGATTCCCAACGCTACTGTCTGGTAGATATTTTCTCCTGTTGCTGTTTCCCAGTGGTATCTGTTTCCAAGCCATGTGGAAGGATCGCGTGTTTCTGCCAAGTGTGTTTCCTGCAGTGCGAGGCACAACGGGTTGTGTTTGTTGATTAGTACCTGTAGGTCTCCGAGTGATTTGCGAAGGCCGTTAACATTCCACTGCAGTGTCAGTGCTTCGGGATGTTTGCGGTTCCCGTCGTTTAGATCATTGTCGGTGTCTGAGTCCGAAGTTTCCGGAGCTTGTTGGGGTTGGTTTGTTCCTGGCCTACACGGGGGCTGTGTTGGCGACGATTGTTGATTCTCGTGGTTAGTATTTATTTCTTTGTCGGTGTTCGGTGGGTTATCCGATCCGAGATTATGTGTGTGCTGGTTAGGATCGCTGTCCAACGGGGGTTGTTGGAAAGGTTGGCTTATACGGCTGTGCTTGACCGATTGTTTGGGATTGCTGAAATCTGTTGGGTTGCGAGGACGATTGCCAGTAGGGTGAACTATTAGTATTGATGAGATCATGCTTACCGGGAGTATACCCGGTTCCTCAGAACCACCAGCCGATACGAGTGCATCACTGGAAAGTGGGACGTTCGTGCTCGGGGATGGTCCGAGGGAAGGCTTTCCATTATGTGGAACTGTTTGCTGATTCCTTGTCATTTGTGTTCCAGGGTATCGTTTTCCCAGGTTGGTTTGTCTGGAAAATTTTGGGCGGAAATATTGTTGGGCGGGTGTATCGTTGTAAAGGTCGCTTACCCGGGGTGGGCCCGGGACCTCAGAGTCACCAGCTGCGGCGAGAGCATCACTGGGAGGTGGGACATTCGTTCGCAGGGGTGACTCGAGGAAGGGCGGTCCATTATGTGGAATTTTGCTGATGTTATTTACGCTGTATGGCTTCTCTGGGAAGGGGGTTTGTTTGGGTTGTTTGCAGTTTGCATTGATGTAGCTGTCGATTGCCGTTGGGGTTGGATGGCGATTTGGGTTTTGTAGTTTCGTCCGATCCATGTTAAATCGATCTGCCGGACTGTAATGACGGTAGCCAGTAGGATGTACTGGGTTTGCTGATACGGGTTTACTTACCGGGTAGTTGCCCGGGTCTTCAGAGCCATCTGCCGTCATGAGTGCATCATGTAAATATGGGACGTTCATGTTCGGGGATGGCTCGAGGGGGGGCTTTATATTATGTGGGACTGGTTGTTGTTTTCTTTCTGTTCGTGTTGTAGGGTATATCGAAGTGTAGTGCGTTCTTTGGTAGATTTGCCTGTGAAGGTTTGAGCGGAGGTACCATTTTGGTATGGAAAGTTCACAATCACTTACCCGGGGGGAGCCCGGGTCCTCAGAGCCACCGGCTGCAGCAAGAGCATCACTATGTAGTGGAACGTTTGCGTACAGGGGTGACTCGAGGGAGGGCGATCCATTATGTGGATAAGTGTTGGTGTTTTCTTCGTTGTTCGGTTTTAGTTTCCATACGATACTGAGGTTTGGATGTCAGGTGATGGTGCGGTGGCTTGGTTTGTCCTTTATATGCATGACTGAGGATTGTTTATTTGTTTGGTGTATAACTATTCTGTGAGTTCAATAGAGCTCTCCTGGGAGTCGGAGTACTCGGTTGGTGAGTTACTGAATAAACAATTGTCAGATTGCGGACTGTATGGGTTGAGATGTTCAATTTCTGTTGGTTTGGGTTTGGTGTTCCAGTTTGAAGAAGTTCTGGGAGTGGTATTTTGCTGTTTCATTTTTTGTGCTTCTTGTTGTATTATTGTTTTTTGGTTTTCAGTTTTCCTTTTTTTGTTTATGTTCATTTCTTCGGTAAGAGTTATTGGTGTTGGGCTTAGCAATTTGGTCTGTGCTTTATTACGGTCGCTGCCGGTAGCGTTGTCCGGTCCGGTCGTAATTGTTGGTTTGGTACCTCTCACGGTGAACTGATTGTCGCTGGATGCTGGAATCGCGTTTCGGATGGCTGTTATTTCCGCTTGAATTTTTTCATTCATGGCTCTGGTTGCTTGCAGTTCGTTTTTTAGTTGAGAGATTTCGGCGTCTTTTTTGTTGAAGATTTCGGTTGTCTTCGCACGAAATTGGTTTTTCAGTTCAGCAATTTCCTTCTTCAACTCGTTGATTGTCTCATCTCTTAAGTCATGCGTGCCTGTCACCGTCCGTGCGCACGATTTGGATTGTTGTGCTGTTATGATTTTTCTCGCTTCTGGGAAAGTTATCTTTTGGTCTGTTTTTAGTCTTATGATGGCGAGTTCTTGCTTGTAGACTGGGCAGTCTCTTGCTCGGGCTGTGTGGGCTCCTTTGCAGTTAATGCATTTAGGCTGCTGGTTGCATGGTGTTTCTCTGGAGACCGCATGTTCCTGGCTGCAGTTTATACAGGTTTCGTTGTTGTTGCAATTTTTGCTTCCATGCCCGAACTTTCCGCACCGGAAACATTGCATAGGGTTTGGGTAGTATACTTCCACTGTTATACGGATCATTCCGATATATATATTTTACTAGGCCGTTTGGTACCGGAGAAGGAAAGAATTAGTGCTGGTGTGTTGACTCTGACGCCGTTTTCGTTTCTTGTAATTCTCCTCACTTCTATAACGTTTTGGTTTCGTGGTTTTGTTAACATTTCTTCATTTGTGTATTCAATCGTTTCCCAGTCTCGTATCAGTCCTTGTACCCTGTTATAGATAGGGTGGTGCGTGACCTCGATTGGGTATCCTGGTCCGAGATTTTTCATTTTCATTAGTTTTGTGTACGCATTTTTGTTTGAGGTTTTGAGGACGTATTGAGATCCCCGTGCTTCTCTTGTTGCTGTGATGACTTTTGTGGGTTCACCACCGAGGGCTTTGAATAATTCTTGGTGGATAAGAAAAGGATCTTTCGGTAGGTTTCCGATGTTTCCTTCGGCGTCTTTCGCTGCTCTCATTAGGAGTATTTGGGTTTCGATCTCGCTCCCATTTTGCATAAATGCTGGCAGAGAAGAGGAGAGGGGGGGCATTGGGTCAGGTGGGTCGTTATTGTTGTCAGTCATGGTTGCCTTTTATGTTTAATTTTTGTGCTGTTTTTGGTTTTGGTTGTTAAGTACAAAGCGTTTACTTTTTTTTTTGAGTGTTCCTGGTTCGGTGATAGTCCCGTACTGGAGAATAGGGGATCACGCTTCTGCTTCGTTTTATTCCAATGGAAGATCGTGTGTCTCCTTTGATCGGCCGTTTGAAATCGACCGCGTGATACTTGCCTGCTTTGTTGGATGCGAGCTTTGTGACTCCTTTGATGCAATGTTGAGGAGGAGTAGGGTGGGTGTCTGGGGGTTTTATTTTATTTGGCGCTAGTGGGACTGGATGGGGGTTTTAGCGGGTGTTTGTCTCTGGTTTTGGTTTTGGTGTTGAGATTTGTAGGGGGAGATTGATGGTGAGTTTGCTTGGGTTGGGAGCTTTTAAGGGGAGGTGAAGATAAGCAGGAAGCTTTAGCTGTAGTTGGCAAGCTTTAGGTTCTTCCGTATTTGGGGGTTCCGAGTGCCGACTGTATGCCGGAGGGGGAGTGTGGGCCTCTAACTTCGAGGGGGACTGGGAATTACCCGTTTGGTTCTGTTACGCTTGATCAGTTGTTCAGTATAATTTATTGGTCACACTTCTAATACTTTTGTCGTAGGTGAAGGTGAAATCCTCAGGGGGGTAGCTATCCTCAGGGGGGTATGGCTGAACAGTTCTCACTCACACTAGCTTTAGCACTATTTTTTTTCAATATGGAGGTGGATAGGCGTCATTTAATCACCATGAGAGCACTTCTTTAAACTATATATATATATATATATATATTACTCTTCGTGCCTTTGAGTAGATTGAGGCATGATAGAGCCGCACTATAGAGGCCGCTAGGGGTCGAGCATTTGCTGGGGGGGCACTATTTCCCGTAGGGATTGCACGATACTGCACTCTTTCTTCCTTTACACGATATTTTCTTGTATGCGCATTCGTTGTTTTTTTGGGAGGAAAGAACACTGGGTATAGTGATTCACTTATTCGAACTGTATACTGTTTGCTTTTTTGACGCGGATAATCACTTGTCGCCGAGGTGCGACTTGAATTATTCACGATTTCTTCACTGAATTGGTAAACTAATTACGCTTAACGGAGGTTTTGGATAAATCGACCGATCTGCGTAGATGCTCGATAAGAACTGAAAGTAAGGTCTTATCTTAACCTAACTCGACTTTGCATGGAAGCATTCCATCATATGTTTCATAGAATGATGACCTTACCTCTCAGAGATGCGATAATAAAAAAGAAAAATTTTATTTTCAAAATTGGAAAGCTCAATGGATATCCGGAGCACTCAATCTAAACAACCCTTGATAATAAAGTGAAAAAACTATCACTCACAACTTTTTACCCCCTCATCAGAAAATTTGAAAAGAACATCGGTGGATTTCAACTCAAACATGGCATATCCACTTAAATCAAAATTAAAACCCTTTGGCTTGGATTTAGTATTCAGTAATACTAACTACCAGTTGAAAACTTTGCTAGGATCTACAAAAGATCCTACTGATAAATTGAAAAAAAACGGGGGTATATAAAATTTCATGTTCTCATTGTGATAAATTATATATTGGACAAACAAAGAGAACATTAAGTACCCGTTTCAAGAAACACATTGCAGAAATACTGAAAGCATCTAAGGATTTGGAAAGGGGATACGAGGAAATCTTTTTATAATAATATCACGTGTAAAAGACAGAAGGAAATTTGAAAAGAAATTTTACATAGCATCCAAAACATCCAAACCTTCCCTTAAAACTTGCAAAACAATACCCCCAAAGCACAGACTAACAGACAGGACACTCAAATTAGATTCTTCAATCATTTTAATGGTCATTTCGAATATTCCTTTATTTGGTACAGTACTCACATTTGTCATGATGGCGCCACGTTACCCTATCAAAAACATTCTGTCTGTCATCTAGACTGTGTTTAGTTTTTTAAATTTACCAACAGAGTTGCCATTCATACAGAATTACCTGTAATGTATTGATTTGTATACGTCCATGCGAATTTTATGCAGGATACAGATTTGATACATATTGCCAAAACTATATACATAATTGTGCCTACTTCTCATCTCCAACGCAATACAAAATCGAACCCGTTTTGTTACAACATTTACTTGCTTCTGGTCTGCCGCCACTTAATTTCGGGTGAAAACTACCAATACAATAAAAAATAGTCTAGATGAACAACGTTGAGTCAAATAAATGGTTACCTTCCAACATCGCGAAAAAGTTAAATATATTATCAACGTGATCCAATAATTTATTGTGACGATTCATTTTCAAATATTTTGATGAAATCAGACATCCCTGCAAGCAGCTGATCGGTGTTGACAAACGAGAGGAAACCAACTATAGTAAAAAAACTTGTACATAACACAAGGGCTGTACAGATAGTAAATAGTTCGCGCAATTCAATGTAGGTGGAACTAGTGCATCACGAAAAAATATTTTTATAAGAATTTACTCATACTGTTATGTCTGCTAGTCTGTGCCCAAAGTTTTGAAAGATTTTTAACCAAAGTAAAAATTGCTGAGCATTTGTGAATTTGAACGAAAACGAGTTCTCCTTCATAAGAAATTCGAAAATTGCTTGCCCAAAACGGTACAACCCAACCCCCAAAACTTTCGATACAGTTTTCAGAGAACTTCCTAGTCAATCGTTCATCTCAAAATTTCACAAACGAAAAAACAAATCTTCTCAACTTGGGACTGAATTATGCTATTTCTTCCAAAGTTAATCTCGAAGAAGTTATTATAGACGTTGAAACTAGTCTAAATAGCTGTAACCTTTCTCTTTCAAAAATAAATAAAGCCAGAACTATTATACCTGAAGCCATTAAAAATACTCCATTAAGATGTGATGTGATGTGAAGTGAAGCCACCATCAGTTCAAGGACTTGCCAGTGGATGCGGGTAGACTTACAGTAGCCCCGATATGACTCCATTCACCTTCTTACTATAGTTGTTACAATGAAATATATAATAAATAATATAATGAATAAAATGATATGTTGCGATATGCTATGATATTATATTACTTGAATCTATATGTCATTTCTCATCCTCTCATTCTGCCATCAACGCATTCCCTCGACCAATTGTCACCTCAGACACACGTGTAGGCATGAAAAAGGAACCAGTGAGGACCAAGCTCACCTTGTGACGACCTTGATAGTTAGTTAAAGATTACTTTAAAAACGATAACTTAATAATAATAATAATAATAATAAAAATAATAATGATAATAATAATAAGAATAATAATAATACATGATGTAAAAAACAACAGAATTATATGTTGTTAGTATATTACAATACATATTGATATACATTGCACTTTAGGATGGGTGTTACGGACCAGTTTAATAATTCAATTATATCAGTTTATAATTAAATCAAATCAGGGATTTTATCCGATGGCCCAAAGAGTGGGGCTAGACCTTGTAAAGTATTAAGAAAATAATGAACAAAACTAAACCGCTCTTCAGCATTGATAGTTTTGAGCATTGATAGTTTTCAAGAAGTTATAGATGAGAGTCATATAAGGAAGATTTCGAGTTGCCAAGTCGTCGCGGACTGGTACGAAGGGTGGTATACCTCGGGTCCGAAGGGAACCTATGAGTTGGGACCTGGCATCACAATACTCGACACATGTCCAAACAACATGTTCGATGTCATGATAACCCTCACCACAAACGCAGACACCACTCTCAGCGAGCCCCACACGACGGAGATGCGCGCTGAACATATAATGATTAGACATGAGCCTTGACATTACACGAATAAAGTCTCGGCTCACGTCTAACCCCCGGAACCAAGCTTTCGTCGATACCTGTGGGATTATTGAGTGTAACCATCGTCCCAGAGTTCCACTATTCCATGTATTCTGCCAGCTAGCTAGAGTTTTCTGACGACAGCAACTGAAAAATTCATTGAAGCAGATTGGTCTTTCATAGATATCACCTTCTAGTGCGCCCACCTTGGCTAACGAGTCCGCCCTCTCATTGCCCCGTTAGGAACAATGTGAGGGGACCCAAACCAAGGTAATCTGGTATGATTTTGCAGATAAAGCACTCAATTGTTCCCGTATTTTCCCCAGGAAATACGGTGAGTGCTTTCCAGGCTTCATTGAACGGAGAGCCTCAATGGAACTGAGACTGTCCGATACAATGAAGTAGTGATCTGTGGGCAGAGTGTCAATGATCTCAAGGGTATACTGAATTGCAGCTAGTTCTGCGACGTAAACTGAAGCTGGATCACTGAGTTTATAGGAAGCGGTGAAATTTACATTGAATATACCGAAGCCAGTGGACCCGTCTAGATATGATCCGTCAGTGTAAAACATTTTATTACAGTCGACTTCTTTAAATTTATTATTAAAATTTTTTTGGGTCTCTTGAGAGCGTACAGGATCCGGGATTCCACGAATTTCTTCTTTCATGGATGTGTCGAAAAACACAGTAGAATTAGAAGTATCCACAAAATGAACACGATTGGGAACAAACGAAGAAGGATTTATATTCTGAGCCATGTAGTCAAAATACAAGGACATAAAACGGGTTTGTGAATTAAGCTCGACGAGCTTTTCAAAGTTTTCTATCACCATCGGATTCAAAATGTCGCATCGGATTAGCAGTCGATATGAGAGATCCCAGAACCTGTTTTTCAGCGGTAAGACGCCCGCCAGCACTTCAAGACTCATCGTATGGGTTGATTGCATGCAACCCAAGGCAATACGTAAACAACGATACTGAATTCTTTCCAGTTTAATGAAATGAATATTCGTAGCGGAGCGGAAACAGAAACATCCATATTCAATTACTGACAATATCGTCGTTTTGTACAACCTGATCAGGTCTCCTGGGTGAGAGCCCCACCAAGTTCCGGTTATTGTACGAAGGAAATTGATTCTCTGTAGGCATTTTCGTTTCAAATACCTAATGTGACATCCCCAGGTACCTTTGGAATCGAACCAGACCCCGAGATATTTAAATGTGAAAACCTGAGCTATGGTTTCACCCCCTAGTTGAAGCTGTAATTGCGCAGGTTCTCGCTTCCTTGAAAATACAACCAGCTCAGTTTTCTCCGTAGAGAATTCGATACCCATTTGAAAAGCCCATGTCGACAAGTTGTCGAGGGTATCTTGCAATGGTCCTTGGAGATCGGCAGCTTTAGGTCCTATAATAGACACAACACTGTCGTCGGCAAGTTGTCTTAGCGTGCAAGATGTGTGGATACATTCATCAATGTTATTTACGTAAAAGTTGTATAAAAGGGGGCTTAAGCATGAGCCCTGAGGAAGACCCATGTAACTGAATCGCTTTGTCGTCAAATCACCATGCTCAAAATGCATGTGTTTCTCGGACAATAGATTATATAAAAAGTTGTTCAAAACTGGTGAAATACCATGCTGATGCAACTTCTCAGATAGAACGTTAATGGAAACTGAATCGAATGCCCCCTTGATGTCGAGGAAAACTGATGCCATTAGTTCTTTACGAGCAAATGCCATTTGAATTTCTGTTGAGAGCAACGCTAGACAATCGTTCGTTCCTTTGCCCCTGCGGAACCCAAATTGTGTACCTGAAAGCAATCCATTTGTTTCTACCCAATTGTCTAGACGGAAGAGAATCATTTTCTCCAATTTCCGAATACAGGAAAGCATAGCAATCGGCCGATACGAATTGTGATCGGAGGCTGGTTTTCCAGGTTTTTGAATAGTAATAACTCTCACTTCTCTCCATTCGTGTGGGACAATATTACCCTCGAGGAACTTGTTGAATAAATTCAACAAGCGCCTTTTGGCAGAGTCGGGCAGATTTTTCAACAAGTTGAATTTAATTCTGTCTAACCCCGGGGCTCTATTGTTACACGACAAGAGCGCAAGTGAGAACTCTAACATCGAAAGCGGTGTTTCGTTTGTATTCAATGTCTCTACGCGGGATATTTTCTGTTCCGGAACAGAATCAGGACATACTTTCTTAGCGAAATCAAATATCCAGCGGTTAGAATATTCCTCGCTTCCGTTCGCGTGATTTCGATTGCGCATGCGACGGGCCGTATTCCAAAGAGTGCTCATTGCTGTTTCTCTCGTTAATCCGTCAACAAACCTTCGCCAGTAACCGCGTTTCTTAGCTTTAATCAGACTTTTCATTTGAAATTCTAACGCCGCGTATTTCCGATAATTATCTGGAGTTCCGTTCCTTCTAAACGAGATGAAGGCTGAAGCTTTTTTCGTTTTCAGCTCTGAGCACTCTTTGTCCCACCATGGGTTGGGAGAACGCATACTAGTTTGCGCGCTAGGTACTCGTTTCGTCTGAGCTTGAATTGCGGTGTCAAAAATCAAGCCAGCCAAAAATGTATACTCTTCCTCCGGAGGAAGCTCCTGTGATGTTTCTAGTTTCTCAGATATCGAGCTCGCGTAACGTTTCCAATCAATGTTTCGTGTAAAATCGTACGAAACATTGATTGTTTCCGATGGTCTTCCACGGTTGGTGATAGAAACTATGATCGGCAAGTGATCGCTACCGTGAGGATCACAGAGTACCTTCCACTTGCAATCTAACTGTAGCGAAGTCGAGCAAAGGGATAAATCCAGCGCACTTGGTTGTGCTGGCGGTCTAGGGTTCCGTGTCATTTCTCCCGTGTTTAGAATTGTCAAATTGAAGTTGTCACACAGATCTTGGATTAACGAAGAACGATTATCATCATATAAGCAGCCCCATCCTGTACCATGCGAGTTAAAGTCCCCTAAAACCAGCCGCGGTGAAGGAAGAAGTTCTATGATGTCTGCAAGCCGACGATGCCCTATCGAGACTCTGGGAGGAATGTAGATAGAAGCTATACATAGATCTTTGCCTTTAATATTAATTTGGCAAGCAACAACTTCAATTCCCGGTGTCGAGGGGAGGTTAATACGATAAAATGAATAGCACTTTTTAATCCCTAAAAGTACCCCTCCATAAGAGTCTTCTCGGTCCAGGCGGATTATGTTAAAATTATGGAAGTCGAGGTTGATGTTAGAAGTAAGCCAAGTTTCACTCAAGAAGAATACATCGCAATTATGAGTATGTATTAAGTGTTTGAAAGAATCAAGTTTTGGGATGATACTTCTGCAATTCCACTGAAGCACAATGATCATATCTTCGATTCTCAGTGGTAAATTATCCATCAAAAGATACGATCGCTGCAAGGAGGGGCCATTATTCAGTCAACTGTTTTAAAAACGTCCTTACTGTTGGCAGTAGAGCAGTTAGGAAGCTTTTCAGAGGATCAGTAATATTGAAGGCTGTTAATATCCAGTCCACGATATCAGAAAATTTCAATAATCCAGCGTTTGTTGGATTTTATGGTTGTGCTTTGGGCTCATTCGGGTTTTTTGATGCCCAAGGAAGTGCTGGGTACTCCTTATCATCCCTAAGTTTTTTGAACCCAGGAGGTGTTTGCTTCGGTTTTGAGTCAGCACTTTTTGTTTCCATTTGGTTCTTTTGTGACGAAGAGAACAGTCTGAGGCCTTTACGAGGAAGCTTGGGAGAAGCCAGATTTTGTCTTTTCCTGCTTCCTTCAACCTGTGTGTAGGAAGGTCCTTCGCCTGGGTCGTCAGAGGTATCCTCTTCAACTGGCAAGATTGCAAAAGGGTTCTCAGGGGTCGATGGAGTGGTTCTTTTTAAGATTTCGTCATAAGAACGTTTGGAACGTTCTTTCACGGATCGCTTCAATTTCTCCGCACGCTGTATGTACGTAGGGCACACCAAAAGATCATGAGGATTCTCCCCGCAGTAGCAACACTTTTCCACTGCTCTTCTGCAGAGATCGTCCTCATGGGCCTCTCCGCATTTGCCGCATCGCAGTTTGTTGCAACAATAGGTTGCCGTATGACCTAGTTGTTTGCAGCTTGTACAATGCATTACCCGCTGTACATACAGCCGAACAGGTAGACGAACTCCACTCACTACCAAATAATTTGGAAGTGCAGATCCGGCAAAAGTCACGCGAAATGAGTCCGATTGGTAAAATTTACCATCTATCAATTTGGAGTGCAATTGCTTGCACTCCAAAATTTTCACTGGTTGAAGGTCGGGGTTTTTGAAACGGCCTACCCCATCCTTCATCAGATCTTCGATTGTCAGACTTTCGTCACGGACCACACCGTCGATCTCCACCACATGAGACGGGACGTACACGCGGTACTCCTTCATGAACAACTCGCTGGTAGCAATCTCGTTTGCTTGCTTCAGGTCGGACACAACAACGCGTAACTTGTTTGGCGAAACCTTATCTATTGTTTTTATTGCCGAGTAATGTTTTTCCAGGTCCCGAGCAATATTTAAAACTCTGAGAGACTTTAATTTGGGCCGGAAGTATACCACCCACGGACCCCCCGAGCCATCGTCTTGGTAAACTTTTTGGCGAGCAGGCAATATCTTAGAGGGAGATGGAGGCATCGGAGAGGGAGATGGCATCGGAGAGGGAGATGGTATCGGAGGGGGAGATGGTATCGGAGGGGGAGATGGTATAGGAGGGGTAGATGGCATCTCGGTAGCAAACTCAGCATCTAAATGTTCTTCGTTCATTCGTTCAGCTTCGCCCTCCTCCGAGACACCCCCACTGTCATCAATATTCATATATAAAGTGCAGGAGTAAAGAAGTCTCCCGCACTTGAAATGAGAAAGAAAGAAATAAACTGAAAAGAAAATATATGAATAGTAAAAGTTGAAAGAAAAAGTTTGAGAAAATACTTAACAGTATGTCACGGTAAGCTGTTAGGTGAGTTGCTCCTTCACTCCTTCGTTGTGCTTCAGCGTGACCTTGACTCAGGATTTGGCTGCTGCGATGCGGGTAGCAAACAATAGAAATAACTGCTGCCCGAGGATAGCACAATAGCGTCTACTGTCGATACCGATACAAAACCGGTGCACAGACAGAACTCACTTGCGGGGATGCTACTTTTTATCACTTTTATTTAATGCCTATACTACAGCCTCTGCTGTGATAGGCACCTTCGTCTTACCGATGTCGATTGTTAAAAAAACGCGTGTGCTCACTTCGAACATTCGGTTACGAATGAGGGAAAAACTTGTATATATAGTTAAGATTTCGTTAAAATAAATCACTTGCAATTCACTGCAGTCAGGGGGAAATTGTTACTCATCCGAAAACCAGCCCAAGTGAAATTGATTTCAAGGTGGATAGACCGCTGCGAGAGCTATCCGGCTGCGAAACAATTACACTAGGCTTCATACAGATACCCCTCAGTAACATTGGTGGCCCCAAGAGGAGCCAAGAAAAAACTGGTCTCTTTCGCCAGTAACATTGGTGGCTGCAGAAAGGAATCTCTGCGGTCAATAACATTGGTGACTCTAGAAAAAAATCTCGCCATTAACATTGGTGGCTCCAGAGAGGACGAGAACTCACGTTATCAGCACAATAGAAGGTTTTCGTTATCAACGAAAGGGATAGCTCGTGAACTAAACACAGCTAGAAACATGATGTTCACGACATATCGACCGAACCCCCATGGCAGTTACCGTCTGTGTACGGCAGCTGATAAAAAAGAAGCCATGATCGCATGCGACGAATGCGTGTGAAACTGTCATATTCACCACCAGAGGAAGAAAGATGGATATGCCCTAAATGTTTAGACGCAGAAAGGGAACTTATTCAATTGAAAACTCAACAAAAACAAGCGCTAAATAAAAACGTCATCCAGGAAATACTTCGGGAAAATAGAATTGGGATGGAACGATTAATAAAATCCATGCAGGCAATTAAATCAGAAACTGAAGAGCCTGTACCAGATACATCGGCAGCAGGAATAAAACCCACCAAACAAGAGCCCGATTGGACGGTTTATTTGAAACGAAAAGCGCTTATGAGTTTTCCCAAATATGGAGGCACGGCCAAGGAATGGCCTAAATCCAAGAAAATATTCTTGGAAACAACCAAAGAGGGGTTGTTTAACAGTCTGGAGAATCTCACTAGACTCCAGACTGTGTTGTACGGCAACGCAGAGAAAAGCGTGCGTCAACTAATGATGGATCCAAACAATGTGGATCAAATAATAAAGAGACTAGAGGAAAATTTCGGAAGACCCGAACTAGTCTATAAAGAATTATTGGCAGATTTGATTAATATAAGAAAGGATAATCGAAATCTGATAGCAGAGATATCCGATTCATTGGATAATCTCGTCTGCAACGTATCACTCTTAGACAGAGAAGAGTATCTAATAGACCACAGACTTGTGGATGACACGGTTCGAAAGTTACCATATGGCTTACAAATAAAATGGCACGAGGACCAATACCGAGATGATACACCGATAAAAACACTATCGGATCTAAATGAATGACTAAAGCCTCATGCTAGAACTAGCAGGTTGATGATCGCATCACATAAAGAACCAGAGCGAAAATCAAAAATACATGTAAACATGCATCAAAGCAAGGATGCAGATAAATGCGTTATGTGTAGTGGTGGTCATAAACTACCTGAATTCAAAGTATTGAAACCAGAAGAAAGAAACAATCTGGCCTTCAAATCAGGACTATGTTTGAGTTGTCTTGTATTTAAGAATCATAAAATGCGAGACTGTAGAAAAACCAAATGCTGCGGAATAGATGGATTCAACAAAAAGCATCACCCGTTACTATACAACAAATACACGAAAAAAGAGGTACCAAAGGATGAAGAAATTCAAGAGGTGGAATTAAATAACCACCACGAACACACCAAACAAAACGTTTTCTACCAAATAGTACCTGTAACTTTGCGCAACGGGAATAAGAAAATTGATACGTATGCATTTTTGGGTGCCGGTTCGTCACTCACGCTTCTCGACGAAAATACGGCTAGAGAACTAGAGCTACAAGGAAGGTCTGATCCACTAACACTTAAATGGACTCAAAATGTCACCAGAAATGAGGAGGAGAGCCTCAGGGTTCAACTTAAAATTCATGGCGAATCCAACAAGGAATTCACTATTAAGGGTGTAAGGACGATCAGCAATATTCAACTGCCTAAGCAATCAATGGATGTTAAAAAACTGCAGACTAAATATCCATTTTTGAACAATATTCCATTGAAAACCTATAAGGATGTACAACCGACAATTCTTATTGGACTGAGTCACAGTCATCTTTTAATTACGTTTGGAAAAAGGATTGGGAAAGCAAATGAACCAACAGCATTACGAACGAAACTATGATGGTTCGTTTTTGGAAACACAAGACATAGAGTCGAAGGCAATTACTCTATGATAGTATTATCATAGAGTAATTGCCTTCGACTCTATGTCTCTATGCAGAAGAAATGGAAAAGGTCAAAGTAGTCACAACACTACTTAAATCGTTCGAGGAAGTAAAGGCAGATGCAATAATGAAATCCACAATAAAGT
The DNA here is from genome assembly GCF_030247185.1 of Malaya genurostris. Classification (NCBI taxonomy): domain Eukaryota; kingdom Metazoa; phylum Arthropoda; class Insecta; order Diptera; family Culicidae; genus Malaya; species Malaya genurostris. The sequence continues at coordinate 162,543,308 of NC_080571.1, read as the reverse complement.
ATGAAGATGGCAGGTACGGAATTAGCTTATTGGGACGAAATGATCAAACAACATTTCCGGAAAGTTATAAAAATGCAATGATAAGGTTGGTGTCAATGGAAAGAACGTTATTACGAGATCCTGAGTTGAAACACTGGGCGAAAAACACATTTGCCGATTACGACAGGATAGGATATATACGCAACTTAACACAGTCAGAGCTTAATCAATCAAAACCACGACTATCTTCCACATTCCATTGTTTGGAATAACAAGCTACCACTCGAACCAAGATTGGTCTTCGATGCAGCGGCTAAAGCAAATACAAATAATAATACCCCTAAGTCCCATATAAACGAATCGCCAATGTTTGGTTTACAGCATGAACAAGTAAGCCTAGAAAATATCTCCCTTTCGTTGCGATAGTGTGAAAATGTGAAAGGAGATCGTTTCTGGCAACGCTTTATGCTAGTTGCTACGGTGCAAAACAAACTTGTTTGTTTATCGTTGCTGTATTAAACTGCAACAATCAGTCTAAATATCGCCGGCTAATAAACCGAGAAGCTTTCGAAATGGTGAGAAGTTGCTTAGTAGAGGGATGTGGCACACGAACAGGGTCGTCCGAAATTTCGCTCCATAGTTTTCCTAAGGATCAAAATATGTAAGTAAGATGTTTACATATTTTTCACTATAATAAACAGTAACTATAGTGGAGTTGTTCTTACCCTTCAGTGTTGCTAGTTTTATAGGAAATTCGTTAAAGTACATTGTCACTCTGACAGTGTATCATGACAATGTACCGCACGATGCAAAATGTGTCCTTGAAAATTTGTCGGAGTACTCCGTATTATAATTTGTATTTGGCTAAAGTACAAGGAGTTTACATTAACTCAGCCTTGCTATCAGGGCCGGACGCCACTACTTCACTATTTGGCGTATTACTAAAATTGCTGCAAGGAACAATTGCGGTCAGTGGAGACATCAAGGAGATATATCATCAAGTCAAAATAAAGTCAGAAGATCAACATGCTCAAAGGATTTTATGGATAGATTGTGACAACCAAAGGGAACCTGAAACCAACGTCATACAAGTAATAGTATATAACAAGACAGTTAAAATTGCGACACCGATTGAGAAGGAAAATGTCGACGCGCAAATGATGAACACTGATCGAGAAGATGATCTCACCAAGGAAGAAGGCTGTAAACAAAATACAGATGAGGCTGTAGAGAAAGAAGTCGTTAACACAGCAAGCAACATTTCAGTCTCTAATATTATATTGACTGATGTCATAGATGTAGAGAAGGATTCTACTTCTATTGCTTTACGATCAACCGAATCACAAACGATAATTAATAATGATTCTATCGAAATTGCTTCCTAGTCGAAAAATTCTGCGGACACTGCAAACCAATTCAGAACCAGTGAAAGAAATCAGAAAACTCGAAACAGTCATCGAATCATCTTCAGTCGACTCTGGTGCATCAGCAGTTGCTTGGAACATGAAAACAAATTCGATTGATAAAACCGAGGCGATATCAGAAACAGTTTCTTTTGAACAAAATAAAGAAAATACAGCACTAGTTGATAGTATGAAATTGAAGGAAGAATCAAATGGTTTAGTGAAAAAGAAAAAGCGCATTCGACTCTTCACTGGTACAATACCGAAATTATTAATCATATCTGTTACACTTTTATCATTGGGAAGCACTTTGAAAATAAAACCAATTGAAGAGGACGGTTTGATTTTCAACCACTATGGAACATGCATCCTCAAAAGAGGAACATGGAAGACGAATCTAAATACACAAGTGATCCCGGAAAAGGGAATGAATACTATTGATGAAATTCACCATAAGTTATCTACGGCATTGGCTACGATGGAAAAACTAATAAGAGATCGCAATATGAAACAAATAGTAACATCATTACAACGCCAGGCAAGTAATGCAAACTTGGAGATTCAGTATTCTACAAGAATAAAAAGAGGAAGAGGAATATTAGGATTTCTCAAGGATTTATTATTTGGTGGAAACGATGTCGATGACGAAATTCAAGCTATGCGCACACGAGCTACACGAAGATGAAAGGTTCGATGAAATAGCGCATTCTGTGAACCTAATGAATGTAAAAGCAGCACAGATGGGAGACACATTTGCAAGCAGGATTTCTATCCTTCATGACGGAATGGATAAACATAAGGTTCATTATACAGAAGACCGTGTAGCTATTACTCAAAGAAAAGCCAATGGACGTATTTCTTACTCGGGAAATAATCGACGAAATATTGGCAAAATATAGAAGGATTCGTTCCTATCCTTTGGATAAAATAGAACTTCAGCAAATATTGCATAACATTACTGAGCAATTGCCGAATGGGTATAAGCTTTTGGATCATCCTTCTGCAATTCAATATGATTCAAAGATAGTGAATGCCACAATAATGATTACCATGACGACGGTAATTATAAATAAGGAAAATTATGAAATTTTCAATGTAGTGGCCATTCCACATCACGAGAATAAAACAATAATCTCTGTAGAAAGCCCATATATTGCTATAAATGTCAAAGGAGAATACTTCTACTCGACGAAGGAAATTGTAGCATGAAACAGCAGTTATTTTATCATGAATCAACCTAAAATATTAAAGGCACCCGACTGCGTATCTGCTGCAATATTACATATATAACCAAAAATCGGATGTATAGTTAATCGATTACCTGGTAACTATACACGACTAATACATCTTCCTATGCGGAACTCTGTACTTTATTATGCGAACAATCCCAGCACGATCGTAGTTCATTGTGAAAATACAATAATTTCACCGCCATACGAATCAGCAATTGTCGAGATGACACCAGAATGCAAGATACAAGCGAAAAAGGAAAAAATTTATGCATCCATGGAAATTAGTAACAAGGCAACGTTTACCTATTTTAAGCCAAGGTCACAGATTGACATCGAATTGAATATTGACAACACGACGACAGAAAGATCAACTACACCATGGTCAGTGAATCCTTACAGGAATTTTCTAGATGTAGTGGAAACTGAGGAACAAATAAACACTTATCATCGTATTTGAAATGGCGCGTTATTATTCCTGGTCGGAATTATAATAACGGCACTTTGTGTTTTACTGATGTGCAAAATTCTGAAACACAAATCGAAACACACGTCGAACATCGAAACCAGGTCCAACGCAGAGGGATCATCAATAGCTCGTCGTAGAGGTCATCCAACTAGAACTACTGACTCAGAAGTCGAGTCACAGATGTAAAGAAAGTGAATCATATATAAATGGTCCGTTCATATTTAATAAATTTATTAATTTATCAGGGCCGGAATGTTACGAACCAGTTTAATAATTCAATTATATCAGTTTATAATTAAATCAAATCAGGGATTTTATCCGATGGCCCAAAGAGTGGGTCTAGACATTGTAAAGTATTAAGAAAATAATGAACAAAACTAAACCGCTCTTCAAGCGGTTGTAGTGCCTGAATAAAGCAGGTATAGATTTATGATATGTGTGCAAGCCGAGACAAGCCGCTCTTCAAGCGGGTCTAGGGCCAAATATAGGAATTTCCACATTTAGAGCAATAAAATCTTTCCGCTCAGCTTTCGATAAGGACCGAAATATGTAAACACACACCATCGGTCTGAGCAGCGCACCAGGATGTATGAAGTAAATAATACCTTTGTAAACAAGCAGGTAAAACTAGATGCGCGCGCTGACATAGCTAGGTATCCGTGTGAGCTAGGATCCCGCAATGGGATGGAAAGGGAAAACCGAGAATGTTGCGGTTAATGTTGCGCAACATTTACATTTGTTGTTAGGAAAATACTTGTATATATATATATATATAGTTAAGATTTCGTTAAAATAAATCACTTGCAATTCACTGCAGTCAGGGGGAAATTGTTACTCATCCGAAAACCAGCCCAAGTGAAATTGATTTCAAGGTGGATAGACCGCTACGAGAGCTATCCGGCTGCGAAACAATTACACTAGGCTTCATACAGATACCCCTCAGTAACATTGGTGGCCCCAAGAGGAGCCAAGAAAAAACTGGTCTCTTTCGCCAGTAACATTGGTGGCTGCAGAAAGGAATCTCTACGATCAATAACATTGGTGACTCTAGAAAAGAGTCTCGCCATTAACAATGGGCTTCAACCTACAAGCCATTTCGCACCCTCTCATTCTGCTACTAACGCAGAAGGCGATAGCACCCAGTCGACGCCGTTTTTTTATTTATAAGTTTTTTATTTATACCCGGTTTTAACCTATTTTTTATCTTTTCGCCGGGTTTGTATCAGTTGGGGGTGTGGAACGGGTCAAAACCAGGATTTGTCACCGCGAAAGAAAAAACCGAACACAAATGAGTTAAATTTAGATTATAATTTTAATACGTCCGTTTGACTTGGTAGTTCAGTTAATAATGAAAAAATGAGACGCCAACCACTCGCGCGCTTTTGATGACGGTAGTTGGCAGCGCTGTCTGCTGTCAGTTGAGAGATGTTGACGAGGGGCGCACTGATATTTTCTACACTCCTCCTCAGTGTGATCCCTCGTGATCCGGAACGAATTGCATCCCCATCATTTTAGCAAACCGTCGAACCTTCTGAGCTCCCAAAGGCTTCGTTAGTAGATCAGCTGCCATTGAATCCGTTGGACAATATTTGAGTAGCAGCTTTCCGTCTTGACAAAGATTCTTCACGTATTGCTCCTTCGTTTAAATGTGCTTAGATCGTCTCGTCGCTCGCTCTGATCTGACAAATGCGATGCAGCTCTGATTGTCCTCGTGAATTACAGTTGGATTCATCTGCTCCTCGCCCATATCCTTCAGCCACGCTCTTATCCATGTTAGTTCTTGACAACATTCGCTAAGGGAAACATACTCTGCCTCCATGGAAGAAAGTGTTACCGAGGACTGCTTCCTGCTTATCCAGGCAATAGCCGCTCCACCGAACAGAAACACGTAGCCAGAAGTAGACTTCCGATTTGACACGTCCCCTGCCCAGTCAGCATCCGTAAAACCGATGAGTTCTCCTAATTCTCCAGTGAACGACAACTTCCAGTGTTTGTTTCCAAGTAGATAACGTACCACCCTCTTCGCCGCTGTCCAATCAGCTTCAGTTGGACTGCTGACTCGTCGACCCAAAATCGATGTACTCACTGAAATATCAGGCCTTGCGTATACTGATACGTAGAGCAATGCCCCAACCAAGCTCCTGTATTGTGACGAATCTTCGAACTTTTCCTTACACTCTATCTTCAAGAATTCTTCGTCCATTGGAGTTTTAGCATGTTTAGCATCTGACAATCCGAACCTTTTAGCCAATTTTTCGATGTATCCGCCTAAGTTCAAACTGTATCTGCCATTCTGACGCTGAATCTCCAAACCCAAGAAGTATTGCAGTTCTCCAAGATTTGTGATTTCCAAATGCTTTTTCAGCTCCTCAAAGATGCGCTTAGTAATCGCTTCGTTAGCACATACCAAAACAATGTCGTCGACATAAACCAGTAAATATACCACTTCATCGCCGAATGACTTCATGTACAAGCATGTGTCTACCGAGCTCTGCCGAAATCCAAGTTGAACCAGTATATCATGTAGCCGTTGATTCCAACATCTAGCGCTTTGCTTCAGACCATATATGCTACGCTTCAGCTTGCAGACCAAATTCTCCTTCCCTGGTATTTGAAATCCTGGAGGCTGACGCATATACAGCTCCTCTTGGAGCTCGCCGTGTAGATATGCTGTCTTCACGTCAAGATGCACCAACGATATCTATGACTTGCAATAGCCAGCAGAGTCCGGAACGTAGTTTGGCTGGTCACAGGTGCGAAGACTTCATCGTAGTCCACTCCAAATTGTTGCGAAAACCCCTGTGCAACTAAGCGAGCCTTGTACTTTATCAGCTCCCCTGTTGCATCACGCTTCACTTTATACACCCATTTACTTCCGATAGCTTTTCGTCCGACTGGAAGCTCCGTCAATTCCCACGTTCCGTTTGCATCGTGGCTAGACATCTCCTCCTGCATCGCTTCCTCCCAATCAGCAGCTTTCTTGGATTTTCTTGCCTCATGACCGCTCCGTGGTTCCTCCGTCACTGAGTGAACTACACTAGCCTCATCATCTAGTCTCTTCGCCGGTATACCTTTGTTGGCCCTCGTAGAACGATGCAACTCATGAGATACTCCTTTAAACGACGACTCGCTTGCTGAATCCTCGAAGAAATCATTTTCCGAAGCACTATTATAGCTGGTGTCCACTTCTCCAGACCGCATGTTTTCATCTATCTCTTCCTCAGACGTTAATTCTTCTGTGTCATTACCATCGGTATCTTCTCGCTGATTCGCTGGGTTATTCCCGAACGAGATATACACTTCTATAACTTTCGGCTGTGTTGCTTCCCGCACAGACTCCTGGGCATCCATTTCCAGCTCGAGAAACTTGGCATCTCGACTAATAGTTATTTGATCATCGGCTATGTTCAAGAAACGATAGGCTTTCCTATTTTCCGTATAGCCCACAAACTTCAGTTTGATTGCCTTTTCGTCCAATTTCTTCCTCTTCTCATCAGGAACATACCACAACTCAAAAGGAGTGCGATCCAAAGTGGAAGATGGGAGACGATTGTAAATATAACAAGCGGTCATCACTGCTTCACCCCAGTACCTCTTACTGATTTTTGCTTCCAACAACAAGCACCGCGTCATCTCCATCAGAGAACGGTTCATTCTTTACGCCTTACCATTTTGCTGCAGACTGTACGGAGCCGTTTGTTGCAGTGTGATTCCATTCACGCTCAAGAACTGCTTCAACTTGTGGCTAGAGTATTCACCACCGCCATCAGTTCGTAGAATTTTGGGCTTTCTACCGAACATATTATTCACCAAGCTCACGTAGCTACATATCTTTTTCGTATGCTTCAGATTTATGCTTCAGCAAATAAACAATCGTAAACTTGCTGAAGTCGTCAATCATCGTCATGACGTTACCGCTAGGAGTTGAATCTTCCATTGGCCCGCAAAGATCATAATGCACAAGATCTAGAATAGCATCTGACTTGGATTTCCGAAATTGGGAACGGCGCTCTAGACATCTTCCCCTCACAGCACACTTCACATACCGATCGAACACCACAGTCGCTCATCTTCAGATTGGTTCCATTTCCTCGCTGATGATCCTTTTTACTGCATCCGGATGACGATGGCCCAAACGTCGATGCCAAAGATGCTGACACATACCTGAATGGCTAACCGATGAGACTAGACACTGTTGACTTGGCTGCTTCAAATAATACAAGCCGTCCTTCCGCTCTCCGACAACAACTGCTTTACCGCCTCGCAGTATTTGGCATCCACCAGATTTAAATCTGACTTCGAATCCTTCATCAGTGATGCGGCCAACCGACAGCAAATTGCCGGACAAACCAGGCACGAACAACACGTTTTTAATGTCAACGTTTTTGCACTCACCATTTCCGCCGAGTGCTGGTAGCTTACCAGTACTGTAACGACAAATTCAAACAGTTTTCCCGGTCGATTCCGACCCAGCGCTCGTTCCTCACCTGGTAGAGAGAAGGACCAAAATGTAACGACAAATTCAAACAGTTTTCCCGGTCGATTCCGACCCAGCGCTCGTTCCTCACCTGGTAGAGAGAAGGACCAAAATGTAACGACAAATTCAAACAGTTTTCCCGGTCGATTCCGACCCAGCGCTCGTTCCTCACCTGGTAGAGAGAAGGACCAAAATGTAACGACAAATTCAAACAATTTTCGTCCCTCGCAAACTCAGTTTCTAATTTTATTTCGGTTACTAGCACAAACGTCTTGTTTCATGAAATAATGACTAAGAACTACATAATTTTTTTTTTCACTTATTTCTCCTTGCCTCCTGTGTTCTGTTTATTTGTTTCCACGGGAACATGTTCGCATAACAACGAAACAGCATCGGTTACCAGAAATGCTTGCGTAAAACTCGTACTGCTTGCCAACTTTATATTCATGATAACTCCTGTTATCGGGCCACTTGCGACTCCGAATCAGCTCCGGACGATAAGCTGTTACCCATCTTCGCCAAAATCGATCCGCATATATTTGAGAATGTTTGTAGGCTGCCCGACAGCTCAGATCTCGTTCATCGAAGTCGTGATCGAATTGTATCGTGTTGTTACGTCCCAGTAGTAACATGTTTGGGGTTAACGGTTCAGGATCCAAGGGATCATCTGTAACATGTATTAGTGGTCGGTTGTTGACTGTATTCATTACTTCGCATAAAGCTGTCCGGAGCACCATATCTGTAGGATGCTGTTCCTTCAACATTACGTGTAAAGCATTTTTTACAGAGCGCACTAATCGCTCCCAACATCCTCCGAAGTGTGGAGCCCCTGGTGGTATAAATTTCCACTCTATACCTCTGACACTCAACGATTGTTCTAGCTCTGGATGGTCCAGTGACTTCACTAGTTTCTTTAGTTCTTGGTCAGCACCGGTGAAGTTGGTCCCGTTGTCAGTCATGATACACTGCGGCAATCCACGAATAGACATGAAGCAACGTATTGCCATTATACAACTGTTCGTATCTAGTGATGGTACTACCTCCAAATGAACGGCTCTTGATGTCATGCACGTAAACAGTACAACCCATCTTTTTTCGATGCGACGACCAACTTTCACAAACAGTGGTCCAAAATAATCGATGCCAGTACAAGTAAATGGATATACATAAGGCGTGATCCGCTCCGGTGGCAGCAGACCCATTTGTGGAGTAGTCGGCTTCGCTCTCAGCTCTCGACACTTCATACAAGACATTGAGTATTTTTTTACTTGCGAACGTATCTTCAGAATACGATGGCGTTCTTGAATATTATTTATGACAGTTTCTACTCCTTGATGTGCGTTAGCAATATGATACATACGAATTAGCAGAAATGAAAATGGATGGTTATCAGGAAGAATTACAGGATTATTCACTTCAAACGGTCTACCGTCACTTTGTATGCGACCACGCAGACGAATTAGTCCATTATGAAGAAACGGTGAATACGTTCGCAAACGGCTACTGCTCTTTACATAACCCGTCTTCCTCAAACTTTGTAACTCTGCATCAAATACTTCTGACTGTACCTTTTTATACCAAATGATTCTGGCGTCTGTCATGTCATGAACAGTTATTGTCAGACGCTTAGGCTTTTCGATTTTTGGTAACACTAAAAGCTTTTTCATCTTCAGATAATAAGCGGTCGATCTGAGCAAACGATTGAAATCAGAAAATCTAGCAATATCGGGGAGATCAATCAACTCTTCTTGGAATGCAGCACAACATGGATCAGAAAAATCATCAATGATAAGTTCAGAATGAAAATTCATCATCTCTGTAGAAGACATTTCCAATATCTCATCATTAGACCTATAAACACTATTACGATGTAGGAAATCTGGACCACAAAGCCACTCTACTATGTTTCCCAGCTTTGAACATTTTGTAGCCAAATCAGCGACATTTAGTTGAGACGGAATCCAGTGCCACAAATCTGGCCTATGACCATTTTCCTTGATTTGCATCACACGAGCGCCTACGTATGCCGTCAACTTCTGACTCGTTTTCAACCAGCTCAAGCAGATCTTTGAATCGGTCCAGAAATACATCTTAGTAAGGTTTATCATCATTTCTGATTGCAGCACAAGCATCATTTGGCTTGCTAAAACGCATCCTTGCAGTTCCAACCGTGGTACAGTTTGCGGTTTCAGCGACGCCACTCTTGATTTTGCGTACACTAAAGCAATGTGTGACTGATCTTCTCGGCGGTGAACCATGTAGATAACACAAGCATAAGCCTTGTCGCTCGCATCACAGAATGCGTGCAGCTCTACCTCAGCAAATGACGATATCGCCGGAAAATAATATCTTTGAATTCTGACTTCTTCTTGCCTCGCTGTTTGATTCAACCATTCAATCCACCTGGGAACTAATCCGTCAGGAATTTCATCATCCCAACCGGACTGTAACCTCCACAATTCTTGAAATATAATCTTCAGTTGGATAGTGATCGGACCCAGTATACCAAGTGGGTCAAATATGCTCATCATAAACTTTAACAACGTTCGCTTCGTAGGCACGGCTTCACCAATCCGATATGATTCATCAAATTTGGGAAATCTTAATGAAAAAACGAACTCATCAGATTTCAGGTCCCATTGTATTCCAAGAACACGAGCATTTTCCAGTTTCTTATCAGCAAGTATTTCAGGATCAAGTGAATCTAACAACGCTGTGGAATTTGACGCGAATTTGACTAGCCTGAATCCTCCTTGTGCATGTACCTTTATTACAGATTGAACTAGCTTGATCGCCTCTTCTTCAGTTTCAGCACAATCGAAATAATCGTCCACATAATGTTGCTTGATTATAGCTCGCTCAACGCCAGGGAACTTCTCATCTAGTTCTTTTGCATTGAAGTTCTTTATGAATTGTGCCATTGATGGGGACGAAATTGCACCAAATATCATTACCATCATAACGTATGTATCAGGGGGCTCCGTACGGTTCATTCCACGCCACAGAAAACGTTGAGAATCCTGATCTGCTTTACGAATAAGAATTTGGTGGAACATTTCCTTAATGTCGGCGATGAAAGCAATCTTCTTCATTCTGGCGCGAATCAAAATCGCAATCAAAGGTGGAACGAAATCAGGGCCCTTTAACAGCAAATCATTCAGAGAAAATCCATGTGACTTTGCTTTAGCATCCATAACTAAACGAAACTTTTCAGCAGTCTCTACGCTAAAATGAGGCAGATACCATGTGTTTGATGTATCAACCAATTCTTCAGGCTCTAATTTCCGAGCGTACCCCTTATCAATATAATCTTGAATTTTTCCACAGTACCGTTCAGCAAAATCAGGATTCGTATCCATCTTTTTCTCAATTATTTGTAAACGTCTCAAAACCTGAGGTTTACTATCTGGGAAAACGAAATTATTGTACTTGTATATTTGACCTATTTCGAAACGTTCACTACGTCGTGTGATACTACGATTCATGATGTCCAGCGCACGCTGATCTTCATCAGCTATTTTTGTCAACTTTTCAGAAATCCCAAAGTTTTCGACTTTATACATTTGTTTAACCAAATCAGTAAGCTCGATGTCATCATTTTCTGAACACAGGTATGCATGATGTCTATTTGATTCAACTTTCGATGGATCTATTACTCCATGGATTGTCCATCCCAGATGACAACGAGTCAACTGTAAACCATCTAGCGAATATTGCACTGTCTTAAGTGGTACAATCAAACCCGCATTATTCGATCCAATCAGCATACAGGGACAAGCATCTTGGATAGCAGCTAACTTATCGTCATCCAGCATTGGATATAACCGCTTCACCGTTGCTACGTCAAATTTTACTGGGGGTAAAGCGATATTTTGTACCGTGCTGATATTGCTCACTTCATACCATTTTGCTTGCTCTGATGGTCCCGAAATACGGAAAGACAATCTCATAGACTGATCTTCCTTGTGCAAAATACCATTTGTCCAACGATAAGTCACGGAAGAAATCGGTCCTCGCAATCCAATACTCTCTGCAATCGCAGCATCCATCATTGACAGAGATGAACCTTCATCAAACAGCGCGAATACTTTTTTGACTCCTTTTGGGCCACTGATTCTTATTCTTCCTACTCGAAGAAGCGTATTCACGTTTTTACCGTTAATATTACACACATTATCTTGACTATTTTGTGTATCTGTACGGCTATACTTCGAATATCTAACGGGCTCATTAGAGTGAACTAACTCGTGATGATTCTTCTTGCATATAGTGCATTTTTTCTCGGAATTGCAGTTTTTCCTAGAGTGATTTGACTTAAGGCAAATGTAGCAAACCTTGCAAGAACTTGCTGTCGATCGACGCTGAGCCACAGACATTTTACGAAACTCATCGCACTTATCCAAACCGACGTGAGAGTGTGTTGAGCACAAAGGACATCTTTTCGCTGTTTCACCATCAGGACAGTTGACGTTCAACACTACCGGTTTCATTTTTGGCGGATAACTGGTTTTCTTTGCACTAAACACAGGGTTTAGACTCGCAAGCTGATTGTCCATCTCATCTTCCAACCAACGAGAAAAGGTGTTGAAATCAATGGCTACACCCTCTTTTATCAAAGCAGCTTTGTGCCGAATCCACATTTGTTTACTAAAGGCAGGTAGCTTTTCAACCAGATGAGAAACTAGTTCTGGATTCATTAGATAGCAATCCGCTTTCGCGTTAGTCATCGCCACTTTGGTACCGATGATCACATTGTAAAACATACGAAAAGATTCAATATTACCCTCCTTAACTGGCTCCAGGTTCTTTAGTACTTCAAGCCTATTTGCTACCACCCATTCAGTGCGGCCGAAATTTGACTTTAACATTCGTAAAATGGAAAATGGAAAATGGAGGCAAATCTTTCAGGTTTCTGGTTTGCAGTGCCTTGAACGCTTGGCATAAAAGCGCATTTGTACTAGGTTCAGTTGTATCTGTATTCATTGCATCGATTGCCGACACGTTCTTACGGTCATGAGTCGGTATGTTCTTTTCACCGTAATCTCGTGAACGCGGATGATCCATTTGGTAGGACGATTCTTCATATACATTATACGGTTTTACCTTTTCTGAATCAGTAATCCAATCCACGACACGTTTGGATGTGTTAGTATAAATACTCGATCTAGTCGATTTACTACTAGAATTAGACAGTAATTCAATTCTTTTCTGGTTACGCTCACATTTTCGCTTCAGAAATTCAGCCTTTCGTTGTTCCGTTTTCAGTGCCAGATCATGCTTGATCTGTAGTTCCGCAAGTTGCTTCTCAGCTACGATTCTATCTCGCTCGATGGATGCTTGTAATTCAACCTCTTCATTGTTTTCTTCCAGTTCCAAGAATTTGATTTGGCTGTCAGTTCTACTGCTTCCTGATGAACGAGTTTTACTCGAATGTAACTCAGGTTTCGAAGCTTCGGGTAGTTCATTTGAATTTTTCCCTCCTAGCTGCTTATTCTGATTTTGTGGAGTACGTATCATAGTGTTGTGCTTGTGAATCTCAACAACGAAACTTTCCAATCGCTTTGGTATGGCTCCACGAGTTTTCCTACTAGAGCGTCTTAACTGCGTTTCCATATAAACTGGCAGTTGGCATTCGAAGGACCAAAATGTAACGACAAATTCAAACAGTTTTCCCGGTCGATTCCGACCCAGCGCTCGTTCCTCACCTGGTAGAGAGAAGGACCAAAATGTAACGACAAATTCAAACAGTTTTCCCGGTCGATTCCGACCCAGCGCTCGTTCCTCACCTGGTAGAGAGAAGGACCAAAATGTAACGACAAATTCAAACAGTTTTCCCGGTCGATTCCGACCCAGCGCTCGTTCCTCACCTGGTAGAGAGAAGGACCAAAATGTAACGACAAATTCAAACAGTTTTCCCGGTCGATTCCGACCCAGCGCTCGTTCCTCACCTGGTAGAGAGAAGGACCAAAATGTAACGACAAATTCAAACAATTTTCGTCCCTCGCAAACTCAGTTTCTAATTTTATTTCGGTTACTAGCACAAACGTCTTGTTTCATGAAATAATGACTAAGAACTACATAATTTTTTTTTTTTCACTTATTTCTCCTTGCCTCCTGTGTTCTGTTTATTTGTTTCCACGGGAACATGTTCGCATAACAACGAAACAGCATCGGTTACCAGAAATGCTTGCGTAAAACTCGTACTGCTTGCAGTGTTGCCAACAAGTACCGATACCTTTTGCATGGATTTTGCTGCCATTGGCCATACAAACGACTTCGTTCGACGTAGAGAGCACAGCCAAATTCTCCGCTTTTCCAGTCATATGCTTTGTGCAGCCGGAATCCAGCAACCATTTATTATCTCCCGGTTCGCCCGCACCGATAGCACAATCGTTGGACTCCACCGAGAAACACACTGAATCTTCTTCTTCTTCTTCTTATTTCTGCTGCGACACTAATACCTTCGCTTTCTGCTGCGATTTGTTTTTGACACTTGCATTGTCACGGTTCGATTGTTTGCCTGCCTTCAACACTGGACAGTCCCGCCGAAAATGTCCTTCTTGTTTACAACAATGGCACAGCGTTTTCTTTTTCTCACCACCATCGAAACGATTGGACACTCTCATCGCTCTGTCTACCGTTTTATTTTCACTGCGACGCCGCCATTCGTCCAAAAGTTTTCCTTTCACAAATTCCAGTTTCAACTCTTCCACTGGACGACTCTCCAAAGCCGACAACAGAGCACTGTAGTTCTCCGGAAGACTCGACAAAATAATGGCAACAATCAGGTGATTTTCTAGTTTTTCACCGATCGAATTCAATCTGTGCACTAATTCAGTCACTTGCATCAGATGAGCCGCCATATCACCACCAGGCGCCAGTCGCAGTGAAAACAATTTTCGCAACACATGAACTTTGTTCGTGAGAGAATCACGCTCATGATAGCTCTTCAATGCTATCCACATTTCGTTCGCAGATGTAGCACCCATGACGTGGCACAATTGGTCATTTTCCAAGGCTAAACCAATCACAGCACGGGCCTTTCCGTCTAGGAGTTTCCACGCCTCAGTGACCTCTTCCGGCTTCGGTGCCATCACAACATCGGGCAGCCCTTCTTTAACCAGCAGCAGTTCGATCCTGAACTTCCAGCTTGGCCAGTTGAAGTTGCTGAGCCGTTCCAGCACGACTGTTGCATCCGCCATTTTGCCACTGAACGACCCGAGAAAATTTTCCGCACTAAAACTTTTCTTTCCGGTTCCCGAACGATTTTTAACCGTACGCGCTCCGCGATCCTGGGCCCATAACCTGTGGAACGGGTCAAAACCAGGATTTGTCACCGCGAAAGAAAAAACCGAACACAAACGAGTTAAATTTAGATTATAACTTTAATACGTCCGTTTGACTTGGTAGTTCAGTTAAGAATGAAAAAATGAGACGCCAACCACTCGCGCGCTTTTGATGACGGTAGTTGGCAGCGCTGTCTGCTGTCAGTTGAGAGATGTTGACGAGGGGCGCACTGAAAGTTTTCTACAGGGGGGAGGAGATTTTAGGAGGGGGGGAATTTTAAGGGATTGAGATTGGGGGAGGGGATGAGTTTACATCGAGTAGTAATTTACATTTCATAAAGTCGAGAGGGGAAAGAGAGAGGAAGAAGTGTGTTTACAGTTTATTGATTCAAGAACTATTGAAGGAGAAGAGAGAGAGAAAAAATCGAAGAAAGAAAGAGAGAGAGAGATATGTGTAAGGGGAGAAGCTTAATCGACACCGTTCTATTGACCAAATGTCATCATAGACGCTCGGGGAGGCATGAGATAGGGACTTGTGAGGACTAAGTTATCTCACCATTTGACGACCATTAAAAATACTCCATTAAGATATCAGCAAACTAAAAATGAATTTGAAAAATCTGTGAAAATTTGGAAAATCTGGTTAGTTTGAGTTTTCATAAGAAATCGTTTTCTTATCGATTTGACAGCTCTTGCTGAAAGTATCGATAGTCCCACGACAAAAAAGCCTAACTGCAAATGAGAGCCTCTCTTTGTTTACGTTCTCTTATAATTATTACGAAGCCATTATTGCAAATTCTCTAAAGTTTTCAATATAAATCGAAAGCTTGTAGTTTTACCTTGAAAGTTTTGCGAAGAGTAAAGTGTCAAATATAAAATCTGTTCGGTAAATCGTAAAAGAAAAAGAAAACAAAGAGAAACTGTCATTTGCAGTTAGGCCCTCTTGTCGTGGGACGGTCGGTATTATCTCTAAACAAGCAGCGCCTCTACATCTCAGTTTTCCGATAATTGTCGCAAAACTGAAATGTAGAGGCGCTGCTTGTTTAGAGATGATACTTTCAGCAAGAGCTGTCAAATCGGCAGGAAAATTTCTAATTACTTCACCTTATCAACGATTTCTTATGAAAACGGTCAAATTCAATTGAAAAATCATAGTAGAAGTTGAAGAAAAAGTTTTTACTCTGAGGTGGTAATGTTGATCTTAGTTCATTGTGCGAAATCTACCGTTTATTCAGAATAGAGCATTAAACTTGGTTTGGTACCATTTTCCAAATGCCTGGAAATAACAAATAAAGTATCCAAAATAAATAGTACTCGATCGCTATACATTCTAGTACTTGAGAAATCAACATTACACTGGTTTTTGTTTAAAAAAGTGTTGATCCGAAAAAACCTAACCTTATCCAATTTCACACATTTCTGAAGATTTTCCATGTTTAATCGTAGTTTACACTAAAAAAAAGTAGTAGTAATAATTTTGAAATCGATTTTCTTCTACTCCGAGTGTGCTTTTATTGTTGATATCTATTTGAACTATTGAATAAACGATAAAAATGTTGCAAATAACTACCGCCGATATGAAAATTTTTGAAAGAATCCTCCTTTTCTAGGTTCCATTTTTCATTGGCAGGTGTCGCTACCGGTAAATCAGCTTAGAGACAATGTGCCAATTAGGCCAAGGAACCGAGTAACATAAGAGCAAATTCAGCAGTTCAAAGTTCTATATGGAAGATCTATAATAGAACAGAAACTGGAACAAACGTATCCCTAGCAAGCCGTTCTAGTTTTATTTATTCGACCCAAGGGGCAAATCACTCTAAACTTTGTCTGAACTCAAACAAGTTTTACCGGGAGTAGAAAAGTTTAGCAGGGATCTCGCTGGATTAGAATGGGATTAGAGAAGTTGAGCCGAGATCTGGAAAAGCATTATTTTGACATAAGAAGCTGTAAACGTGGGAGCAGAGATGCCAGATATTTTCATAGATTCATCAGTATTGCTTTGTATAAAAAATCTGTAATTATCTGTATTCACTAATGAAAGGAAATTTCGGAAATAAAATGATGTTTAAAGATGTTATTCCATTAGATTATTGTTATAGAATGGCAGATGCAAGGAGCATTCCTTTATATCGTAAGTCCTTGCCGCACTGTCAAGAACATTCAACGACGAAATTTAATTTTCTTTGTTATCAACCACAATTGAATTGTAAATCCATATACTTTTCTCCTTTAAAAATGATGACTTGGAATTCAAACATGGAATTCAAACGCCCAATACGCAACGTCAAGTCAGGTCATACAACTTTTCATTCTGACAATAAAGGTTCATGACGCCATGACTTCCTTGAACATCAGTTCAAATTGGTTTCAAATTATGATATAAATGTTCATCATTAAACAGTTGCTCGAAAATATTTTCATTTTAATATGGGCAACCAAACACGCTCAGACGGAAAAGTTTCATTATTTCTTTCTTACTTTTTGTGGTATCTGTATAAATCTGCATTAAATTTGAGAAATCTGTATTAAATTTGAGAAATCTGTATGCGCATGTAAAAATCTGTATAATACAGATAAATCTGTATAAATGGCATCTCTGCTTGGGAGCTCGAATGACAGATACACTTCAAACAAGATTAGGCAAAACTAGGTTGGATTAGTTTTAAATTACCCAAACTTATCCAGACTAATTGGGATTATATGAGATTAGAGAGAATTATTTTGGAATGACATGAGTTTATTAGTATTAGATTGTCTAGAGTTTAGAGTGATTTGCCCCTTGGTTTATAACAAGCCATATAATCAAATTCATGAAATTTTTTATTATTTAATGCACCACAAAACGTATTTTCTTATCCAGCCATTTATTTTCTTGATTGGTTGCGTTGTGTTGACAACTCGTTAAATGTCATGAAATACAAAGAATACTTTATTAGAGAACGCATGTGCTTCGACTTTCTTATCAACGGTTTAATGCGCTTTTGAATGGTTAGATGTATTAATGAGGATAAATGCAATATGATTAGTTTCCATTGACTTTTCAAGTTTTTCTTGGCATTATCCGGATCTGTCGTCCCCCTCGGAAAATCTGGGAAAATTTGGAAAATCTGACAAAAGATCTTATTAGTTTGAGTGTCTGGCGAAGCGAGAAAAATCTGGCAACCTGGCAACGCTGGGTGGTAAATCCAAACACGCTCTTTGAACATACTTCATGGTTTGAGTTGCGATTACTCAAATTCATAAAATGGAACGATATGTCAAAATTTGAATATGGATTAGAGTAATGTAAACTCGTTGCCATGAGTTTTCTCGCATTTATTCATACATTAGAGTAAGCGTTAAGTTTTTAAACATATGAGTGAAAAAAATATTTCTTGCAGTTCAGTGCGTTTTCATTCTCGCAATATTCTTATCGAAATAAAGAATGCAAGAATACGTCGTTTTCCATTGCCGTTTCTAGATCCGGTTTTGAAAACATGAATTTTCAATATTTTCTTATTCTGAGTAAAACTTACTCAAGTTTTGACAATTTCGTCCCTAAACTCAAAAATGAGTAGATAGGTGGTAACTCAAGATTAGAGTACGTGCACTTTTAATGAATATGAGTGTTGTGTCACTCTATTATGAGTTATGTTCAATGAGGGTGTAAGAAAGGTAAGCTGTTCAGAGTTGCCATTTCTAAATCTGTGTGAATTTGGGAAAAATCTGTGAAAATCTGTTGAGGAACTCCAATTATCTGTGAAAATATCTGTTTCAATTTCCTTTAGTAAAAAATAACATTTCAATGTTACATGTTTATTTTATTCTTGTTTTTACCGATTTGTTCTCTTCGTAATATTTATTTACAGTTCCATGACATCGTTCTTGGTGTTTCCTCTGCTATACATTTTCTTACAAAATTTTCTTTGCAGATTTAGTTAATTTTAGTTTACTACTACCTCCAATTGATCGTATTAACCATTTTGATTTTAAAATGCAGTCCATAGATTCAATATTTAGATTGTTTCGAACTTTTGTTTTGTTCGCATTATACTCTGAGAAGCATCTTTCTACAACAGCAGATGAATGCGGTATGATCAAAAGATTCGAAATAAAATGTCTCATACGCGAAAACGAAAACGTTCCATCTGCTTTTTTCAAATTTAGTATCTTTTTCCAACATTCTACTACCGGATCTGTGTCTTTTATAACGATGTGTTTGCAAAGAATCTTTACTTTGATTTCACGAAATTCATTTTCAATTTCTTGGTCGTTATTTTCATCTATATCACAAAAAATACGAAAATACTTCAATATAGGGCTTAAACTCGACAATACTAAAATTTTTTTAGGATTAATAGTTGATGCCTTTTTAAGTGTAGGATCATTCAAATTGAATCGATGCTTAATTTGTTTGATGAGCTCTATGTAAAAGTTCACACAAATATCATAAAATGTTCGCTTTTTCTGTTCATCTAAGACACCTTGGTCCAAAAGTTTTTTGGCAGCTTCTCCCACGTATACCTGGTTAGGATCTTTAAGATGATTTTTAAAATTTCTTTCTACAGCTGCTGTGAATGTTTTCATATAATCGTCATCGCAAATGTTGTTCAAAATGATGATATAAAAACTACAAGGATCAGCCCCATGGGGTTGTTCGAACCGTTGATGTGGAACAAGGCAACCAAAATTTCTAGTGATCTACAATCAAAAAGTTCAATCAATCCGAACCAACACCGAACATCATTTGTCTTGATTTGCATTTGTTTTATGACCGACGAAATTACACCAATATCCCAAATGTATGCAATTATATGTTTGTACATACTTGCGATTTCGATATTTAAGCTTCTCTTCGCCAAGCTTGTGTTCAAGTTTATTATGCAAGCAATTTTTTAGCGTTAAGTTTCTCTACCATTCTGCGATTTCGGTTGAAGCGATAAACTGTTTCTCATTATCAATCGAGTTCATCTAATATAAATTAGAAATTAATCTTAAGCACTCAAAATTTATCCAGAGGTAGTTGTCAATTTCTCATGGGGAAACGACATAACAAGGAATTCCGAGCTTGCATGACACAAGATCAGAGCATACCAATTAAGGGCTGAGACTAGTGTGTTTTAGGGCGTTTTAAAGGGTTATTTTCACGCTTCAAATCTGATTTTCTCAGAAACGGTGACGACTATCAAAAAACCCAACTGACAATCTCGTAGAAGATTAGTTTAGATTATTCTGTGAAAATTTCAGAATGATTGTTTGACTTTAGCGGTCGGGAAAGTCTTTTTTCTGAAGGAAGAATTGCATAGCTGAAAACGCCGTCTTTCAAATTGTTCACTGAATATCTTGCCTTCAAAAGCATGGATCAAAAATCTATCCTGACAATGTCTAGATAATTTCATTTAGATGCGATTAGTGCATAAAAACATATATGTTTTTTTTTTCATAAATACGTTTATTTCTTAAGGCAGTTAAAAAAAACATATATGTTGTCGCGATAAAAGTGAAGGGAAAGTATTTTTGTAAAGGTTAGTCGATTTGTATGGTGGCGCCATTTTAGTTCCCTGGTAACGTAACGAAACATGAGAGAGGAATAAAATCGGCTCAGCAAGGTTGCCAAACAAGCGGTAGCTTTATTGGATTTTATGTGATGTAATCAAACTTGTAACCGAAAATATCAAAACTTTCTTGGCCACCCGGACACATCGTGAGTCTTTTTATACATTTACGAGAGAGAATGGAGAGAAATGTAATACGCACAGCAAGCTTTTAAAGCTTCAAATCGTTTTATGGCGTTTCTCTCTTGCTGTCTAGCAGCAACCTACCTCTAGCTTGCTACGAGAAGGACTGAAACGTTAGCTTTAATTTCGCTTCTATTTATAGATTCGCGTGCTTCCAACAGCTTCGCTTTTGCATCGATTGACCAATCAGAGCGATGCTCTCTCTTTGATACATCGCTTACTCCTTCAAAACCGTCGACTATGGCAGGGAAATCCGGTATGCTGGAGATTTTTTGCAGACAAAATAGGACACTGCTAGCTATTAATCAACATTTCAATGATATACAATTCAAAATACATGGCTATGAACATTCAAATCAATACGTAGAAAAATTTCCTATCAAATGATGAAATAATATTAATAATTGATACAAAACTGACTGAGCTGTAAGTGTTTAAAACCTGACCACATTTCTACGTGTAGTTTGTGATTTGCACCCCTAATAAAGATGTGTTCCACATCAAAAGCATGCATGCATCTCTTCATATATCATTGTGTATTCTGGAGATTCTGACTGAAAAATTCTGTTTAATCTATTGATAAGTGTCAAGATATAGCTTAAAAAATGTAATATTGGTTTCGTCATCGGATCGTTGAGATGCATTAAAATCCTATGTGCAGTGGAATTTTTGTCATAGTTGTATTGGAACGAGAAAAAAACTTTTAGTTTATCATATCTAGCTAAGTTTCTTTTCACCACTGCTTCAAGTGATAACCATCTTGTTGCAGAAGGGTGCAACATTTTTAGTGGCTTAAGATCGACGACTTCTTGAATCAATGCGCGAGATAGTTGTAAATATCTTCCAGCAAATGCTCTACATAGGACGGTATTTTGGCACATGCATAGCTTGCACATAGAGCCAATGAATTACAGGTACATTTAATAACAATAAGATCGGGACAATCTTTTTTCAGAAGCTTCATGACTGAGTTTTCAGATCCCATCATAACAGATGCTCCATCAGAAGAAAAACCTTTCAATTTATTTTTGTAATCAATGTCATCATTGATGAATTTATCCAGGCTTTTCTAAATTTTTGCATGAATGCTGGAACGACTTGATTTACATTCTGCTCTTGTTCGTCACTTAAAGGTGAATTAATATCCGCAATATGGTCGCAAGAGCGATTGTTGTTTTTATCAATTAACATGCTTCTGTTACTTTCTATCGGGATGTTAGAGTCTGAAATACGATATTTAATTCCATTATATTCGATATTTTGTATACGTTTTATGTATATTTTATCTGATATAATGTTTTACTGAAAGAATAATAATTCATAATCATTTTGAAATAAGTATGTTGTATGCATTAATACACCTATGTAAAGAGGTAACATATTGGAAATTATTTATTTCATACACACACATACACTTTCATCTATACAAACTAATAGCGTTTTTCATTGAAAAACATTGCTCTGGTTTTGTACTTTCGAGCAGAAATGACAATGAAGCACCACCAGAACATTGTATTTCTGCTCGAAAGTGCAAAACCAGAGCAATCTACGCCACCAGTGTTTCTCAAAGAAAAATGGCATAATTTAAAAGGTATATAACACGGCGCTTCCACCCCGGTTAGAAACTAGGTTTTACAGTGATTGCATGTACATACCTTTTTTTTATTACATTTACGTTCTTAAACTCGCTCAGAACAGGGCAATTGGCCGAAAGCGGTAACGAGTAGTTCGTAGATGCCGACCTTATTTCTTTCTCCGATTTTCGTTCATCACATTCAGGTGAGAAAGTGCAACTATCTCTAGAGGGTACAAAATCCGAATCCGATTTGGACTTTCTCTACAACACAATCTACAAAAACAAAACATAAAATTTCATTTACCTGTAACGAGCACACCTGAACTTACCCTTCTGTGAAGTTTCCTTGCGAAAATAGCTTGAAATCGAACGTTGGGACATGTTTTGTTACATTCAAAGCCAACAGTGAAAAATTATAGCTATAGTAGTTTTCAAAAGCAATCTTTGCTAGGAACGAGAGATGTTTGTTTACCGGAGGATAAAGCAATTTTCTGTGTTTGCATTTGACATTTATACCCTGTGAGAAGGGCTCGCCTGTGGATGGTGGTGTAATATTGCACTCATATTTTACTCTAACGAATGTGCGACTAATTAAAATTTAAATTAATCCAAAGGAATTGAAATTTAGTTGCAATAAAAAATTTATTTGAATATCATAGTTACTTTTGTTCAAAAATCTGTGAAAATCTGTAGTTTTTAGTGAAAATCTGTCATCTGTGTAGACAGATTCTGTATAAAATATTTTCGAAAATATCTGTGGTTTTACAGAAAAATCTGTGAATGTGGCAACCCTGAAGCTGTTGTCTTCCTCTTCGCCATTTGTGAATTTAATGTTTTTATGTAAATTATTAATTATTCCTAAGAAATTTGATAAATCATTACGTTTGATGATGGAAAATATATCATCAACGTTCTCCACCAGTGATTAGGTAATAATCCCTGTCTATTTAAAAGTTCTTCAAGGTTTGCCATAAATAATTCGCATAAAAACGGGGAGAGCGGATTACCCATCGGGGCCCCTTGTAATTGTTTATAAAATTCACCTCTAAATGTGAAATAATTTACATTCATGCAAAGTCGAGTTAGGTTAAGATAAGACCTTACTTTGAATTTCCATAAACTACAATCTTCCAACAGATTGATTGAGTCTTTCACCGGGACTCTTGGGAATAAGGCGGTTACATCGAGAGATACCATTATTTCGTCAACTTCGATTTCACCTGAATTAGCATATGGTCGCAAAACTGAAATGTAGAGGTGCTGCTTGTTTAGAGATGATACTTTCAGCAAGAGCTGTCAAATTGGTAAGAAAATTTACAATTACTTCACCTTTTAAACGATATTACGATATTTTTATTACTATATTACTTTTTATAGTATTTTCAATGATTCGGTGTCCTTTCTCGCTGCTCTTCCGGTAAGAACAGAGATAACCTGCATCAAATACAAGTTATAAACTATAAACATGAACGCGGGACTGTGCTTGAGATTTTTAAGTAGGATTTTGAAATGCGGTAGTTACAGTTCGATAAAAAAATCAAACTATGTACAAACACAACTACTCGAAAATAAATTGTTATTGGTTTCGTATTAGTGAAATCGCAAAATTTTGCGAGAATTTTAGACGTATTGAACATCATCTCTACCGCAGGTTAATATAAATCGAAACGCCAGGACTAAAGCTCATGCACGATATAAGTCTTTACGCATAGATGTAGGAGTACCACATCAGCAATCTTTCACAACTAATTTCTGCAATGAATATTGAAACGTAAAAACGTTTTACACAATAAAAATATTTGTATTGAATACAATTACAATTACAATTGAGAGAGTATGGAGCTGTTTGAAGGTGGACATATTAACTATAGCGAACATATTTTCCACCGTATATTTATCCGGATGGTCCGCTTCGCGTTGTCTGAATCAACAGAACTTAAATTCGATTGTGCTAACTGTGATGTTTGTTTAGAAGATCATCAGCATAGCTTCGCGTCGAGCTTATAGCTGGTTTGATAGCGATCGCCTTCTTGGCTGAAAATAAATTTTAACAGATAATCTCGGAAGTATTTATCACTCTTTTATGTGATATTGTTCTCTACTTTCGACACAGAACTGTTTGAAATATGTATCCTCTATAATAAATCAATTAGGATCTCTTCCGGTCATCATTTTTCTAGTGACAATTCTGCAGCTTCTTAACACAAATAAAGTTATCAACAACGTATCAATCACCAAGATAATATTTTGAACCAACAAAAATCCAACAAAAGACGATCGATCCATAACCATCCGTTACTATGATCAGTAAAGATGGAAAAGTAGCTACAAGAATATGCAATATGCACAACTGAAAAAGACGATTAATCCTTTTGGACCAGGAATGAAGTTTTTGAGTATCGCCCCCCTCGAGATTTTCCTAATTTTCCTAGATTTTGTCAGATCTCGCTAGATCTTTACGGTTTTGGCCTCCATACTATAGGTGGAAAGACCTTTTTTACTTTTTCTTTGCTCACTGAAAATGAAGCCCGGCAAAAAAAGACCAGAGATGTAATTTATACAGATTTATCTGTATTATACAGATTTTAACAAGCTCATACAGAGTACAGGTTTTATACAGATTTCCTTAATTTAATACAGATTTATACAGGTCTCACAAATAGTAAGAAAGAAAAAATTAAACTTTTCTGTATGAGCTAGTAGTCTTTTCGTATTTGACGAGATAAAAGTCTATCAATCAACGGAAAATTCGAAATTTAATATGGAAATCTCTTGTGAAATCCATTTATATTATAATTTGAACTATTTTTTTAAATTGCTAACCACACTCCCCCCACAACAAAAAGCTCAACAAAGAGCCCCCTAATATTGGACGCAACTAATCTCAGTTCATTAACACTGGTAATTTTAATACTAACAAAAACCAAGAAAAACTGAGATTAAAACAATTTATTCTAAGATGTGCAATTAACTAATTTATTGGTGTGGAATCTCAGTGGAAATAGGTTTCCTCTTAAGATACCCCCGTTTAATATCTAAAATTGAATAATAGTTTTAATACTGTTGACGTTTAACTAACAAGTTTTTATTAACAATCGTCCAAATTCATGATTTTGATATTACTGTAGGGTTTTTGTTTGGTTTTTCTCGTCATAATTTTAAATTCTGAGCTCGCATAGGAGCATTTCTAGTACGCAGACGCATAAAATTTTACCTGGCATCTCTGCCAGAATATTGGACAATTGTTTTAACCCCTTCGCTGTCTGTTGTATTGAAATTAACTCGCATTAGAGCCACAAGAAAAAATAATCGGCTGGTTGATTGAGGTTAAATGCAGTTTCAACTGGTAAAATACCTTAGCGACAAGTGTTTTTTGATTGTTCATTGAAAGCATTAACAAATATATATCTGTCAAAGACGACCAAATTTTGATAGTGGACGATTTACAATTCTTTGTATTAGTTTATATATACAGTTATATATTATATATTATGTCAAATAAATAGCACACGCTTTAAAAAATCTGTGCAAATTGTAGCCGATGGCAGATCACATACGCATTATCAAAATTAATTCATTATGATTGAAGTTTACTTAATAATTATTCTGTTAATAGAAATTTGTCATTGTAACGGTCAATTTAAGAAATATTTTTTTCTGGCTCGTGGTCTCGAAGGGGTTGAAACGATGCGAATGACAGTTTCGCTATCTTTGCGTCATTTTGTCGCTATCTTATCGCATCGTAATCCTTTCTAACCGACCGTGAAAATTACAATATACAGATAGATTATGATTATTTAAACTTTACGCTTATTGTATAAAAATTTCATTCAGTCTTTGTCTAAAGTAGTGCTTCAATCTAGATCTAAATACGGTACGGATGTCGAATTGTTGTATGTCAAGAGGAAGTGCATTAAATTTTGTAGGACCGACAAACAGAATACGCCTTTGGCCCAGAGTTGTGGTTATTCGAATGCGTTGCAAGTTGCCATTACGGCGCGTCGCGTACACATGGTTTGATATTCAAGGAAGTAATGGCATCATGAAACTTTACTGTCAAACTGAGAGTTGTATGACCTGACTTGACGTTGCATGTTTGGTGTTCAAATTCCAAGTCAAATTATGAAGTCAACATTTTCAAACTAGATAAATATATGGAATTACAATTCAATTGTTGTGGAAAAAAACTATGACATTTCGTCGTTGAATAATTTTGTGAGCGTGGCAATAACTGATTGAATCTACCATCGTACAACCACAATGTATTGGAATAACATCTTTTAGCATCATTTTGTTGTAAGAATTTCATTTAATTGTGAATACAGTTTAATACAGATTTTTTATACAAAGCAATACAGATTTTCTATGAAAATATCTGGCATCTCTGTAATAGAACCAGATAAATACAGATAAAATTTAGACTTTTGAAATTTTTTTCAAAAATAACCTGGCAACTCTGTAACAAAATATCCACTTAATTCTCGGATAATATTTCAAAAGGGCGTATAAGCAAGTGACAGTTTCTCTTTAATCACTCTCTCTTTCGATTATTGTGATGTGATTAAAAAGATTTTCTTTGATATCACTATTCTGTTTGAAAGTCGAAAGTTTCGGGTATCATTTCATGCAAAGAGTGTTGAGGTATAATCTCTGGCAGCACGGTATTACGTTACTTCAACCACCGCCGCTACTGTGAAGAAGCCCAACTGAATGGGTCTCACTTTCTTTTAGCTGTCAAGTTTCTTTGCTTTCTTTATTATTATTAAACATATATTGGATTGATACACACGTGTTTTATTTGTCTCTGAGTCGTCCTGAAAACATTTTCAAGTTATGGACCCAGCAAACGCGTTAATTAGTGGAAGAAAAATAAAGTGAATTGTTTCTCAACATGGATGAGGAAAGATCCGACCGTGTGTTCTTGCCAGTTTTCGATGGTACGAATTATGCAGCATGGAAATTTTGCATGATGACACTCTTAGAAAAACATGAGCTTGTGGAGTGTGTGCAAACCTTCGCTGCGGATGTACCAAACCTGCAAGAAGCTGACGGCGACAACGCAGAGGAGAAGAATAGAAAGGAAGTGGCTAGAGAAAACAGGAAAAAAATGGATCGGAAATGTAAATCGTTATTGGTGTCGCGTATACACGATTCGCAGTTGGAGTACATCCAAGATAAACCAACTCCTAAGGATATTTGGGATGCGTTGCGTCGTGTTTTTGAGCGACGCAGTATTGCGAGCAGAATGCACCTCAATGCGTTTTGAAAGTGGCACATTACAGAAACATTATCTTTGTTTCGACAAATGAGTCCGCGAGTATCGCGCAACGGATGCAGTATTAGAAGAAATAGATGTAATTTGCCATTTGTTACTTACTCTTGGTAATTCGTATGCCACAGTCGTTACCGCGATTGAGACAATGCCGGAAGAAAACTTGTCACTCGAATTTGTCAAGTGTCGTCTACTAGATGAAGAAACCAAACGAAATGGTAACGATATGTGTTCTCCCGCGAGTGTCGAAGCTGCTTTTACGGGTTCGAACATGAAAAACATAAAATGCTTCGGGTGTAAACAGTTGGGACACAAACTGTCAGAATGTCCTGGGAAAAAGAAAGACGGACACAAAAATGTGAAATCAAAAGCACATATTGCTGAACAAGATGATGTGTGTTTTGCTGGATTTAGTTTAGAGCCTGATGAGCAGAGCGAATCGCAGAAAGTGAAATGGTTTATAGACTCTGGATGCTCGGATCACCTAGTTAATGACAAGTCATTATTTTGCAACTTGAATGTTTTGAATCAGCCGATCAAAATAGCTGTTGCGAAGAATGAAGTTGTAGCTAAACACTCTGGAACGGTTCGAGTTCTTTCAGATATCAACGGAAAGCGAATCATGGGTACAGTGAAGGACGTGTTGTACGTGTCTGAATTAAGATGCAATTTATTTTCGGTAATGAAGGTAGACGATGCGGGAATGAGAGTAATCTACGAAAAAGGGAAAGTGCAAATTTCACGTGGAACTGAAGTAGTTTCCACTGGGTCGCGTGATGGCCGGTTGTATGGTTTGAATTTCTTCACCGTGGAAGAAAATTTGCACAAATCGTTGCTTACGTGTGATCGTATTCCAATGAGTTTGGAATTGTGGCATCGTCGGTTCGGCCATATCAATGATAGATACCTGGAAAAATTAATTCGAAATAAAATGGTTATCGGTTTAAAAATTGATAATGTGATAGAAAATAAAAACATAAGAGTGTGCGAGCCATGTATTGTTGCCAAGCAAACTCGTAAGCCTTTCACAGTGCAGAAAAACGTTCGTCGCGTGCTCTTGAGCTTATCCATTCGGATGTATGTGGTCCGGTTAAACCCGTCGGAGTGTTACTTTCATTGATGACTGGAGTCATTATTCCGTAGTGTTCTTAATCACTTCGAAGGATGAAGTTTACGAATGCTTTCAGATGTATGAGGCATTAGTATCGGCGAAGTTTGATCGTAAGATTCATTGACTACGTTGCGACAACGGCGGTGAGTACAAAAGTAAAAGATTTGATAGCTTTTGTAAATCTTAAGGTATCCAGGTGTAATGGACTGTGCCTCACACACCCGAGCAGAACGGGGTGAGTGAACGATTTAACCGTACGTTAGTGGAAAAGGCCCGATCCATGTTGGAGTATTCAAAAATAGGAAAAATGTTTTGGGGCCAAGCAATTCAAACAGCAACATATATATTGAATCGCAGTCCATCGTCAGCAACCGCGTTAAAAGTGACACCATACGAACTCTGGGAAGGTTGTAAACCAGATGTTAGCAAGCTTCGGACGTTCGGTTGTAATGTATTCGTCCATATTCCAAAAGAGCAACGAACAAAACTGGATTCAAAGGCGTGGAAGGGGATTTTTTTGGGGTACGCTAATAACGGTTACCGTGTATGGGATTCCAAAGCAAACAGAATTATTCACGCTCGAGATGTAATTTTTCTGGAAAGTAATGAATTAACACCAGTCGAGAAATTACGAAGAAAAGTCTTAAAAGCGACTATAATTCTATTGATCTTGAAACTATCAACGATGACAGTGAATCTAATGATGAGTTCGACAGTTTTCGTGATGATGGTGAATCGAATTCCCAAGCAGAGCCGGAAATTAGCGGAACCAAACCGGCTGAGGAATCGAATGGTGACGATGGACTGTCAAAAAGACCGCAACGAGAACCTAACGTACCCTCGTGGCACGCAGACTATGAAGTATATTGTATGGCATACGCGTTGAACGCTACAAGTTATGTTGAAAATCTTCCGAAATCAATAGCTGAAGCACGACGTCGCAGTGATTGGATGCTATGGCAGGCTGCCATATGTGAGGAAATGGATTCACTGAATAGGAATGGAACGTGGAAATTGATTGAGCTTCCGGAGAACCGAACACCGATTACCAATAAGTGGGTTTTCAAGATAAAACGCGGCGTGGATGGAGCGCCGGATCGGTACAAAGCGCGATTGGTGGCTCGGGGTTTCAGTCAAAAGTATGGCATTGATTATAGTGAAACATACTCGCCGGTTGCAAAGTTAGATACTTTGCGCACTGTGTTAGCACTGGCAAACCAAGAAAAGCTGGTTGTCCATCAAATGGACGTAAGAACAGCCTTTTTAAACGGAACGTTAACGGAGGAGATTTACATGGTGCAACCAGAGGGCTTCGAAGAAGAGAAATCTTTAGTGTGTCGTTTAGAAAAGTCTATCTATGGACTGAAACAGGCTTCACGTGCGTGGAATGAACGATTCAATGATTTCGTTGAAAAGCGTCTCAAGTTTCAAAGGATCGATAATGATCAGTGCCTGTACATTCGAAATGTCGGATCAGAAAAATTGATTATTGTTTTGTATGTCGATGACGTTCTTATCGCAGGATCACTTAAGGCGGTAAAAATGATGAAGCAAGGGGCAAATCACTCTAAACTTTGTCTGAACTCAAACAAGTTTTACCGGGAGTAAAAAAGTTTAGCAGGGATCTCGCTGGATTAGAATGGGATTAGAGAAGTTTAGCCGAGATCTGGAAAAGCATTATTCTGACATAAGAAGCTGTAAATGTGGGAGCAGAGATGCCAGATATTTTCATAGAAAATCAGTATTGCTTTGTATAAAAAATCTGTATCTGTATATTTATCTGTATTCACTAATGAAAGGAAATTTCGGAAATAAAATGATGTTTAAAGATTAGCCATTACATTATTGTTATAGAATGGCAGATGCAAGGAGCATTCCTTTATATCGTAAGTCCTTGCCGCAATGACAAGAACAACGTCGAGTCAGGTAATACAACTGTCAGTCTGGCAATAATGTTTCATGATGCCAAGACTTGTCTAACTTTTAAGTTCAATTTAGTTACAAATTTTAATATTAATGGATTTCAGTGTTCTTCATTAAATATCTGCACAAAAAATATATATTTTAAAAAGTGATTTGTACGTTGATTCCTAAACGTTTATCTCGTCATTGCAATCAAATACTAATAGATAGTTGAATTTTTCCTTAATACTTTTGGTTCTGTATAAATCTGTATTAAATTTAAGAAATCTGTAAGAAATTTGTACTCTGTATTAAATCTGTATGCGCGTGTAAAATTCTAGGACAGGACCAGACAACTGGTTTCTTTTTCCAGAAAAATATTTCTCTTCTTATTCCGGTTGCTCCCTGCTGTAAGTAATAAAAGCCTCGGGATCACTGTTGCCAGTAGAGATAATTATTCATTCTGAAAACTTTCTCTCCTTATAATCTAGGACAGGACCAGACAACTGGCTTCTTTTTCCAGAAAAATATTTCTCTTCTTATTCCGGTTGCTCCCTGCTGTAAATAATAAATGCCTCGAGATCACTGTTGCCAGTAGAGATAATTATTCATTCTGAAAACTTTCTCCCCTTATAACATGCAATTATTTATCATTTGAAAACACTTAGACAAATGTTATATCGGTCAAAAATATAGCTCTGGATTCATTTTGATCAGATGTTTGTTTTGAAGAAAACGTTTAGTTGAAACAGCTTAATAAAATTTTTCTAAAACACTCAATTTTGGGTAATTAATTTTTGCAGTTTTATTAACTAAAGTAGGTATTCAACATATTCTATTTGAGAAAAATAATAACATACAGAAGTATCAAAAGATTCGGAACAAATTGAACTTAAATCCTATTGAAATTAATAATTTTGAAAAGATGACCCGAAAAATAAAATATCCAATATCAAGCTACATTGTTACCGACGATTCTGACAACACTTTTTCTACCACCCTGTAGTAATATTGATTTCAACAACTTGTACTTGCTTATGTCAATTTCAACCAATCACGAGCTGGTCCGAAATTGGTCCTAAAAGTGGATTAACAATTGTCAGGTCCTGTCCTAGTTTATAATATGCAATTATTTATCATTTGAAAACACTTAGACAAATGTTATATCGGTCAAAAATATAGCTCTGAATTCATTTTGATCAGATGTTTGTTTTGAAGAAAACGTTTAGTTGAAACAGCTTAATAAATTTTTTCTAAACCACTCAATTTTGGGTAATTAATTTTTGCAGTTTTATTAACTAAAGTAGGTATTCAACATATTCTATTTGAGAAAAATAATAACATACAGAAGTATCCAAAGATTCGGTGCTATTCTCAACTAACATAATCAATATTCTCGTCCATATCACACTTCGTGATTTCAGGCTTTCTCTTTGTATCATCCAGTGATTGTTAAATGTACTCGAATACTTTCCGCATTGACAGGACTTAAAACAAATTGAACTTAAATCCTATTGAAATTAATAATTTTGAAAAGATGACCCGAAAAATAAAATATCCAATATCAAGCTACATTGTTACCGACGATACTGACAACACTTTTTCTACCACCCTGCAGTAATATTGATTTCAACAACTTGTACTTGCTTATGTCAATTTCAACCAATCACGAGCTGGTCCGAAATTGGTCCTAAAAGTGGATTAACAATTGTCAGGTCCTGTCCTAGGTAAAAATCTGTATAATATAGATAAATCTGTATAAATGGCATCTCTGCATTAGCTTTACATTGAATTGACAGGTCGTTTGCTCGTTTGGAACTGGGAGCTGTCATTCCAAACGAACAGCTGTCGCCACTCTGATTATAGTCACTCTACCCAAAACAAGAATAATATTTTTTTTTTAATTTGAGAGAGCTACTATTTTTTCTTGCACTCAAAATAAAGAAATTCTTCTTCGTTAAAGTTTATATACATGGATTTCTAGTCAAAGTTGAAAGCGCAAAAAGTGATTCAAAACCATTTCCTTTTGACCGGTTTGGAGTCAAAATTAAATAATTTTAATATCCTTAGGGCACATTCAGTAGTGTTCTAGTTCTTAATGCATAATTTGTGCCAGTTACAATATTTAAATCTGAATTTTATAACAAGAAAAACTGGCAGCCCCAACAGTGTTTTATTCGTGTTTCAAATATATATACAAAAAATAGATCGGCATCGTAGACCAGTTTTAAATTTGACAGAAGAACTGGTCGAATCTTGGATAAAGCTAAATTAAATTAACATAGATATTTCCAATAATATTAACTCTACTTTTGTTGATACGCAATATATAGATGACTTATTTCAAAAATAAAATCAGCTGGAATAATTATGTTTTTCGTTTGTTTTGGTTTTATATTTATTCACATTGAACAGAGATCTTTGTTGATGTTGAAGGGAGAAAATGGTTTGAAACAATCATATTCTAGCTTGAAATTAAAATGAATCGGATTAAAAAATCTACTAACTGATTTGTTATTTTAAACAAGCTCCACTTGTCTTCGTGAATGAACTACCGAATCGAAACGGTTCTCACGGTTTGACATTTGCATTATGAATGTATGATGGGAACTCAGCAGTGCAACCAATTCATCACATTGGTGCCAGTTTCACGGAGGACCGTAGATGTGCGCCAAATAAAGATCGTGACTGTCATGTCTGGAAATTCATTTGTGGCTATAGTTTACCAACGTATTTTTCTTCTTTATTTTAGATGGTTTCCGAACCTTTCACTACTGGAAATAGTAAAAGAGACAATAAAATTACTCGCAGATTTGTCTTAGTCGAGAAGACCAGCCAATTTCATGAAAAATGCGCAAGAGCGTATCTTTATAATTCACACAGGAAGCATGAAAGCAAAGACATCATATTAACAAGATATCCAGCTCTCACATTTTCCGAATAAATCATTGGCAACATCCTTTTTTGTGAACATGGTGCCCTCAGGCGAGTCCGCATCGAATCTCGTACATAGAAGCAGGAGAGAGTAATGCATGCGCGCCAAAATAGCAGCACTGCGCACCCATGCAATTGTCATGATATGTTGAATGTGATGCCGTGCCAAGGCGTTGTTAAACTGAAGATTGATTTCGCTCCAAGCTGTCAGGGTCTGATAAAAGCAAACAAATCGAAAAAGGGCGAAACTCTTTTTATAAGGAAAATAATAAAATATAAAAATAAAAGGAAATTGCTTGCTTCATCATTTTTACCGCCTTAAGTGATCCTGCGATAAGAACGTCATCGACATACAAAACAATAATCAATTTTTCTGACCCGACATTTCGAATGTACAGGCACTGATCATTATCGCTCCTTTGAAACTTGAGACGCTTTTCAACGAAATCATTGAATCGTTCATTCCACGCACGTGAAGCCTGTTTCAGTCCATAGATAGACTTTTCTAAACGACACACTAAAGATTTCTCTTCTTCGAAGCCCTCTGGTTGCACCATGTAAATCTCCTCCGTTAACGTTCCGTTTAAAAAGGCTGTTCTTACGTCCATTTGATGGACAACCAGCTTTTCTTGGTTTGCCAGTGCTAACACAGTGCGCAAAGTATCTAACTTTGCAACCGGCGAGTATGTTTCACTATAATCAATGCCATACTTTTGACTGAAACCCCGAGCCACCAATCGCGCTTTGTACCGATCCGGTGCTCCATCCACGCCGCGTTTTATCTTGAAAACCCACTTATTGGTAATCGGTGTTCGGTTCTCCGGAAGCTCAATCAATTTCCACGTTCCATTCCTATTCAGTGAATCCATTTCCTCACATATGGCAGCCTGCCATAGCATCCAATCACTGCGACGTCGTGCTTCAGCTATTGATTTCGGAAGATTTTCAACATAACTTGTAGCGTTCAACGCGTATGCCATACAATCCACTTCATAGTCTGCGTGCCACGAGGGTACGTGACGTTCTCGTTGCGGTCTTTTTGACAGTCCATCGTCACCATTCGATTCCTCAGCCGGTTTGGTTCCGCTAATTTCCGGCTCTGCTTGGGAATTCGATTCACCATCATCACGAAAACTGTCGAACTCATCATTAGATTCACTGTCATCGTTGATAGTTTCAAGATCAATAGAATTATAGTCGCTTTTAAGACTTTTCTTCGTAATTTCTCGACTGGTGTTAATTCATTACTTTCCAGAAAAATTACATCTCGAGCGTGAATAATTCTGTTTACTTTGGAATCCCATACACGGTAACCGTTATTAGCGTACCCCAAAAAATTCCCCTGCTGTTTCTTCATCTAGTAGACGACACTTGACAAATTCGAGTGACAAGTTTTCTTCCGGCATTGTCTCAATCGCGGTAACGACTGTGGCATACGAATTACCAAGAGTAAGTAACAAATGGCAAATTACATCTATTTCTTCTAATACTGCATCCGTTGCGCGATACTCGCGGACTAATTTGTCGAAACAAAGATAATGTTTCTGTAATGTGCCACTTTCAAAACGCATTGAGGTGCATTCTGCTCGCAATACTGCGTCGCTCAAAAACACGACGCAACGCATCCCAAATATCCTTAGGAGTTGGTTTATCTTGGATGTACTCCAACTGCGAATCGTGTATACGCGACACCAATAACGATTTACATTTCCGATCCATTTTTTTCCTGTTTTCTCTAGCCACTTCCTTTCTATTCTTCTCCTCTGCGTTGTCGCCGTCAGCTTCTTGCAGGTTTGGTACATCCGCAGCGAAGGTTTGCACACACTCCACAAGCTCATGTTTTTCTAAGAGTGTCATCATGCAAAATTTCCATGCTGCATAATTCGTACCATCGAAAACTGGCAAGAACACACGGTCGGATCTTTCCTCATCCATGTTGAGAAACAATTCACTTTATTTTTCTTCCACTAATTAACGCGTTTGCTGGGTCCATAACTTGAAAATGTTTTCAGGACGGCTCAGAGACAAATAAAACACGTGTGTATCAATCCAATATATGTTTAATAATAATAAAGAAAGCAAAGAAACTTGACAGCTAAAAGAAAGTGAGACCCATTCAGTTGGGCTTCTTCACAGTAGCGGCGGTGGTTGAAGTAACGTAATACCGTGCTGCCAGAGATTATACCTCAACACTCTTTGCATGAAATGATACCCGAAACTTTCGACTTTCAAACAGAATATTGATATCAAAGAAAATCTTTTTAATCACATCACAATAATCGAAAGAAAGAGTGATTAAAGAGAAATTGTCACTTGCTTATACGCCCTTTTGAAATATTATCCGAGAATTAAGTGGATATTTTGTTACAGAGTTGCCAGGTTATTTTTGAAAAAAATTTCAAAAGTCTAAATTTTATCTGTATTTATCTGGTTCTATTACAGAGATGCCAGATATTTTCATAGAAAATCTGTATTGCTTTGTATAAAAAATCTGTATTAAACTGTATTCACAATTAAATGAAATTCTTACAACAAAATGATGCTAAAAGATGTTATTCCAATACATTGTGGTTGTACGATGGTAGATTCAATCAGTTATTGCCACGCTCACAAAATTATTCAACGACGAAATGTCATAGTTTTTTTTTCACAACAATTGAATTGTAATTCCATATATTTATCTAGTTTGAAAATGTTGACTTCATAATTTGACTTGGAATTTGAACACCAAACATGCAACGTCAAGTCAGGTCATACAACCACAGACTAACAGACATGACAGTATGAGTAAATTCTTATAAAGATTATTTTTCGTGATGCACTAGTTCCACCTATATTGTACTGCGCGAACTATTTACTATCTGTACACCCCTTGTGCTATGTACAAGTTTTTTTACTAGTTGGTTTCACCTCGTTTGTCAATACCGATCAGCTGCTTGCAGGGATGCCTGATTTCATCAAAATATTCGTCACAATAAATTATTGGATTACGTTGATAATATATTTAACTTTTTTATCGATATTAGAAGGTAAACATAATTTTTTCTCAACGTTGTTTATCTAGACTATTTTTGATTGTGTTGCTAATTTTCACCCGAAATTAAGTGGCGGCAGACCAGAAGCAAATAAATATTGTAACAAAACGGGTTCGATTTTGTATTGAGTTGGAGGATGAGAAGTAGGCACAATTCTGTATATAGTTTTGGCAATATGTATTAAATCTGTAACCTGCATGAAATTCGCATGGACGTATACAAATCAACACATTACAGGTAATTCTGTATGAATGGCAACTCGGTTGGTAAATGAAAAAATAAACACAGTCTAGATGACAGACAGGATGTTTTTGATAGGGTAACATGGCGCCATCATGAGACATGTGAGTACTATCCCAAATAAAGGAATATTCGAAATGACCGTTAAAATGATTGAAGAATCTAATTTGAGTGTCCTGTCTGTTAGTCTGTGATACAACTCTCAGTTTGACAGTAAAGTTTCATGATGCCATTACTTCCTTGAATATCAAACCATGTGTACGCGACGCGCCGTAATGGCAACTTGCAACGCATTCGAATAACCACAACTCTGGGCCAAAGGCGTATTCTGTTTGTCGGTCCTACAAAATTTAATGCACTTCCTCTTGACATACAATTCGACATCCGTACCGTATTTAGATCTAGATTGAAGCACTACTTTAGACAAAGACTGAATGAAATTTTTATACAATAAGCGTAAAGTTTAAATAATCATAATCTATCTGTATATTGTAATTTCCACGGTCGGTTAGAAAGGATTGCGATGCGATAAGATAGCGACAAAATGACGCAAAGATAGCGAAACTGTCATTCGCATCGTTTCAACCCCTTCGAGACCACGAATAAATGTTTTTTAAATTGACCGTTACAATGACAAATTTCTATTTTATTAAGTAAACTTCAATCATAATGAATTAATTTTGATAATGCGTATGTGATCTGCCATCGGCTACAATTTGCACGGATTTTTTAAAGCGTGTGCTATTTATTTGACATAATATATAATATATAACTGTATATATAAACTAATACAAAGAATTGTAAATCGTCCACTATCAAAATTTGGTCGTCTTTGACAGATACATATTTGTTGATGCTTTCAATGAACAATGAAAAAACACTTGTCGCTAAGGTATTTTACCAGTTGAAACTGCATTTAACCTCAATCAACCAGCCGATTAATTTTTCTTGTGGCTCTAATGCGAGTTAATTTCAATACAACAGACAGCGAAGGGGTTAAAACAATTGTCCAATATTCTGGCAGAGATGCCAGGTAAAATTTTATGCGTCTGCGTACTAGAAATGCTCCTATGCGAGCTCAGAATTTAAAATTATGACGAGAAAAACCAAACAAAAACCCTACAGTAATATCAAAATCATGAATTTGGACGATTGTTAATAAAAACTTGTTAGTTGAACGTCAACAGTATTAAAACCTTGATTAAAACTATTATTCAATTTTAGATATTAAATCTTAAGAGGAAACCTATTTCCACTGAGATTCCACCACAGACTAACAGACATGACAGTATGAGTAAATTCTTATAAAAATAATTTTTCGTGATGCACTAGTTCCACCTATATTGTACTGCGCGAACTATTTACTATCGGTACACCCCTTGTGTTATGTGAAAGTTTTTTTACTAGTTGGTTTCCCCTCGTTTGTCAACACCGATCAGCTGCTTGCAGGGATGCCTGATTTCATCATAATATTTGGAAATGAATCATCACAATAAATTATTGGATTAC
Source organism: Malaya genurostris (assembly GCF_030247185.1). NCBI lineage: Eukaryota > Metazoa > Arthropoda > Insecta > Diptera > Culicidae > Malaya > Malaya genurostris. Next base: position 162,505,169 of record NC_080571.1, on the reverse strand, counting down.
GTTGATAATATATTTAACTTTTTTAGCGATGTTGGAAGGTTATTTTTCTCAACGTTGCTCATCTAGATTATTTTTTATTGTGCCGGTAATTTTCATCCGAAATTGAGTGGCGGTAGACCAGAAGCAAGTAAATATTGTAACAAAACGGGTTCGATTTTGTATTGCGTTGGAGGATGAGAAGTAGCACAATTATGTATATAGTTTTGGCAATATGTATTAAATCTGTATCCTGCATGAAATTCGCATGGACGTATACGAATCAATACATTACAGGTAATTCTGTATAAATGGCAACTCTGTGGGTAAATGAAAAAAATAAACACAGTCTAGATGACAGACAGGATGTTTTTGATAGGGTAACGTGGCGACATCATGACATATGCGTGTACTGTCCCAACTAAAGGAATATTCGAAATGACCGTTAAAATGATTGAAGAATCTAATTTGAGTGTCCTGTCTGTTAGTCTGTGATTCCACACCAATAAATTAGTTAATTGCACATCTTAGAATAAATTGTTTTAATCTCAGTTTTTCTTTGTTTTTGTTAGTATTAAAATTACCAGTGTTAATGAACTGAGATTAGTTGCGTCCATTATTAGGGGGCTCTTTGTTGAGCTTTTTGTTGTGGGGGAGTGTGGTTAGCAATTTAAAAAAATAGTTCAAATTATAATATAAATGGATTTCACAAGAGATTTCCATATTAAATTTCGAATTTTCCGTTGATTGATAGACTTTTATCTCGTCAAATACGAAAAGACTACTAGCTCATACAGAAAAGTTTATTTTTTTCTTTCTTACTATTTGTGAGACCTGTATAAATCTGTATTAAATTAAGGAAATCTGTATAAAACCTGTACTCTGTATTAATCTGTATGAGCTTGTAAAAATCTGTATAATACAGATAAATCTGTATAAATTACATTTTGGTCTTTTTTTGCCGGGCTTCATTTTCAGTGAGCAAAGAAAAAGTAAAAAAAGGTCTTTCCACCTATAGTATGGAGGCCAAAACCGTAAAGATCTAGCGAGATCTGACAAAATCTAGGAAAATTAGGAAAATCTCGAGGGGGGCGACACTCAAAAACTTCATTTCTGGTCCAAAAGGATTAATCGTCTTTTTTAGTTGTGCATATTGCATATTCTTGTAGCTACTTTTCCATCTTTACTGATCATAGTAACGGATGGTTATGGATCGATCGTCTTTTGTTGGATTTTTGTTGGTTCAAAATATTATCTTGGTGATTGATACGTTGTTGATAACTTTATTTGTGTTAAGAAGCTGCAGAATTGTCACTAGAAAAATGATGACCGGAAGAGATCCTAATTGATTTATTATAGAGGATACATATTTCAAACAGTTCTGTGTCGAAAGTAGAGAACAATATCACATAAAAGAGTGATAAATACTTCCGAGATTATCTGTTAAAATTTATTTTCAGCCAAGAAGGCGATCGCTATCAAACCAGTTATAAGCTCGACGCGAAGCTATGCTGATGATCTTCTAAACAAACATCACAGTTAGCACAATCAAATTTAAGTTCTGTTGATTCAGACAACGCGAAGCGGACCATCCGGATAAATATACGGTGGAAAATATGTTCGCTAAAGTTAATATGTCCACCTTCAAACAGTTCCATGCTCTCTCAATTGTAATTGTAATTGTATTCAATACAAATATTTTTATTGTGTAAAACGTTTTTACGTTTCAATATTCATTGCAGAAATTAGTTGTGAAAGATTGCTGATGTGGTACTCTACATCTATGCGTAAAGACTTATATCGTGCATGAGCTTTAGTCCTGGCGTTTCGATTTATATTAACCTGCGGTAGAGATGATGTTCAATACGTCTAAAATTCTCGCAAAATTTTACGATTTAACTAATACGAAACCAATAACAATTTATTTTCGAGTAGTTGTGTTTGTACATAGTTTGATTTTTTTTTATCGAACTGTAACTACCGCATTTCAAAATCCTACTTAAAAATCTCAAGCACAGTCCCGCGTTCATGTTTATAGTTTATAACTTGTATTTGATGCAGGTTATCTCTGTTCTTACCGGAAGAGCAGCGAGAAAGGACACCGAATCATTGAAAATACTATAAAAAGTAATATAGTAATAAAAATATCGTAATATCGTTTAAAAGGTGAAGTAATTGTAAATTTTCCTACCAATTTGACAGCTCTTGCTGAAAGTATCATCTCTAAACAATCAGCACCTCTACATTTCAGTTTTGCGACCATATGCTAATCCAGGTGAAATCGAAGTTGACGAAATAATGGTATCTTTCGATGTAACCGCCTTATTCCCAAGAGTCTCGGTGAAAGACTCAATCAATCTGTTGGAAGATTGTAGTTTATGGAAATTCAAAGTAAGGTCTTATCTTAACCTAACTCGACTTTGCATTTAGAGGTGAATTTTATAAACAATTACAAGGGAGACTTACCTTTCTTACACCCTCATTGAACATAACTCATAATAGAGTGACACATCACTCATATTCATTAAAAGTGCATGTACTCTAATCTTGAGTTACCACCTATCTACTCATTTTTGAGTTTAGGGACGAAATTGTCAAAACTTGAGTAAGTTTTACTCAGAATAAGAAAATATTGAAAATTCATGTTTTCAAAACCGGATCTAGAAACGGCAATGGAAAACGACGTATTCTTGCATTCTTTATTTCGATAAGAATATTCCGAGAATGAAAACGCACTGAACTGCAAGAAATATTTTTTTCACTCATATGTTTAAAAACTTAACGCTTACTCTAATGTATGAACAAATGCGAGAAAACTCATGGCAACGAGTTTACATTACTCTAATCCATATTCAAATTTTGACATATCGTTCCATTTTATGAATTTGAGTAATCGCAACTCAAACCATGAAGTATGTTCAAAGAGCGTGTTTGGATTTACCACCCAGCGTTGCCAGGTTGCCAGATTTTTCTCGCTTCGCCAGACACTCAAACTAATAAGATCTTTTGTCAGATTTTCCAAATTTTCCCAGATTTTCCGAGGGGGACGACAGATCCGGATAATGCCAAGAAAAACTTGAAAAGTCAATGGAAACTAATCATATTGCATTTATCCTCATTATTACATCTAACCATTCAAAAGCGCATTAAACCGTTGATAAGAAAGTCGAAGCACATGCGTTCTCTAATAAAGTATTCTCTGTATTTCATGACATTTAACGAGTTGTCAACACAACGCAACCAATCAAGAAAATAAATTGCTGGATAAGAAAATACGTTTTGTGGTGCATTAAATAATAAAAAATTTCATGAATTTGATTATATGGCTTGTTATAAACCAAGGGGCAAATCACTCTAAACTCTAGACAATCTAATACTAATAAACTCATGTCATTCCAAAATAATTCTCTCTAATCTCATTTAATCCCAACTAGTTTAGATAAGATTGGGTAATTTAAAACTAAGCCAACCTAGTTTTGCCTAATCTTGTTTGAAGTGTATCTGTCATTCGAGCTCACACGCAGAGATGCCATTTATACAGATTTATCTGTATTACACAGATTTTTACATGCGCATACAGATTTAATACAGAGTACAGATTTTATACAGATTTCTCAAATTAAATACAGATTTATACAGATACCACAAAAAGTAAGAAAGAAATAATGAAACTTTTCCGTCTGAGCGTGTTTGATTGCCCATATTAAAATGAATTTTTTTTCGTGCAGCGTCATGAAACTTTATTGTCAGACTGAAAAGTTGTATAATCTGATTTGACGTTGCGTAATAAGGCGTTTGAATTCCAAGTCATCATTTTCAAACGAAAAAAGTATATGGATTTACAATTCAATTGTGGTTGATAACAAAAACAATTAAATTTCGTCGTTGAATGTTCTTGTCAGTGCGGCAAGGACTTACGATATAAAAGAATGCTCCTTGCATCTGCCATTCTATAACAATAATCTAATGGAATAACATCTTTAAACATCATTTTTTTCCGAAATTTCCTTCCTTTAGTGAATACAGATAAATACAGATTTTTTATGCAAAGCAATACAGATTTTCTATGAAAATATCTGGCATCTCTGCTCCCACGTTTACAGCTTCTTATGTCAAAATAATGCATTTCCAGATCTCGGCTAAACTTCTCTAATCCCATTCTAATCCAGCGAGATCCCTGCTAAACTTTTTTACTCCCTGTAAAACTTGTTTGAGTTCAGACAAAGTTTAGATTGATTTGCCCCTTGGAAATTGGTAAAATTTACATGCCTTTTGAAGATAAACTAACAATTCATCGACTAATCATAAATTGATCTGAGAATATACAATAATTACAAGGATAATTTTTTTTAATATTACCATTTAATTCTGTTATAAGTTTACTTCTGTTTACTTATAACATAAATAAATGGTAATATTAAATAATTTATCCTTGTAAAATCATTCTGTTCAAACACTCCAACGAAAAGTTTTTGATACAATAATTTCTAAACACGATTTGAAACCAAAGTCGAAACATTCATCGATGATTTTCTCCATTTGGTCAATGTTAGATTCTCCGTTAATGAAAAAACAGCTGAAATCACACAAATTTCGATCATTGACTGGGGCAATGAGTTTCCAAAAATCTTCAATTTGCCTTATTTTGCTGATCAGCAATTGGCACATTGTCGCAAAGCTGAATTACCGGTAGCGACACCAGCCAATGAAAAAAGGAACCAAGAAAAGGAGGATTCTTTCGAAAATTTTCACATCGGCAGTAGTGATTTGCAACACTTTTATCGTTTATTTAATAGTGCAAATAGATATCAGCAATAAAAGTACACTCGGAGTAGAAAAAAATCGATTTCAAAGTGATTACTACCATCTGAAGTGAAATCTTCAGATATGTGTGAAATTAGGAAAGGTTAGGTTTTTTCGGATCAACATTTTTTTGATCAGAAAACAGTGTAATGTTGAATTCTCGAGTACTATAATGTATAGCGATCGAGTACTATTTATTTTGGATACTTTATTTGTTATTCCCATGCATTTGAAAAATGGTATCAAACCTTGAAGACACTAAACATACCGAAACGGATTAAATTAAAAATTCTCGTGGCGCGAAAAGAACAAAGGATGCAGATCCAGAAAAAATAAACCCGTTAAACGGTTTAATTCAGTGGTTAAAGGTAAATAACTGTATTGTTTGTTTTTTAAATTCCGTCTTGTTAATACCATCACAAAGAACGAATATAATATTAGTATTAATTAATTACGCAGTTATATCTGTGAATTTATATGTGTTATTCCAGGTTGATGACCCGTTTTCTGGTGTTAATTCCTATATCCCGATACTGCTTTACAAAGCTGAAGGAGGAGCTATTATTTGGCGCGATCTTAAAGTTCCAGTAGAGGGAGATATTCTGTACTGCTTTGGATAGCTGTGCCAGTGTTTTGAAGTATTCAACTGTAAAAGCCATCCTGCAGATAAACTCTTTTATTTGTTCATTATGAACTCTTTATATGGTATTGGAACTCTGAATACAACGGGTGAAAACTTTCGCCGAAGCTATGAGATGAAAGAAAATTAATGTTTTTAAAATCAAAAATAAAACGGACGTAGAGCAATCAGTTGTTCAAGATATTTTTTTTCCGAAATTTCAAATGAAATAATTTAATCATTCAAAATTAATTTTCTGCTGCACTGAACTGTAAAAATTACTGATTCAATCAGTTGGTTTAACCGCTGGTTCGGTAACTTTTCAAGGTAAAACAAATGCTGATTAAACAGCAATATTTACTGAATCCTCATCAACATTTGCTGACCAGTATAGTGTTGTCAACAAAGAGGTCGAGATCTCAGAAATGGCTGGACCGATTTTGATCAAACTAGTCGTAAATGCAAGGTCTCCCCGGCACCCAGAACGCTATTGAATTGTTTTGAGATCAGATATTTACTTTTTGAGTTATACGAAGTTTTATGTCAAAATTTTTAGTTTATTGACAGTATCTGTCACACTTGACCTTGAAAACAGAATATGTTTCTATACTTAGATTTCGCACGGTAATATCTATCCAACAAGCCATAGATTGTTAAAATCCATCCATTTTCAACTGAGATATCGACATTTTTGTATAAGCGACTTTTCCCCCTATTCCAGCAGTAGGAGTTTTGAGCGCTGTATGACAAAGCAATGCTTGTGAGCAACGTGAAACACGATTTTTTATACTGTTACATACAATTGTTTCTAAGTACCAAAAATACAGTGTACAGCATCCTTTTGCATGACAATTTGACTCGGACCGATTTTAGCACGGTTCGTTTTTGGCAACATAATCGTTCGAATATGGCATATGTAAACCAGATGATATCAGTATTTTCGAGTTGATAGTAATTCCATAATTATATTGATTCCAACTACTGACAGCAATAAATGCTGGAATTACATAACTTCCATATATATATATATATATATATATATATATATATATATATATATATATATATATATATATATATATATATATATATATATATATATATATATATATATATATATATATATATATATATATATATATATATATATCCATTATGTGCTTGAAATAAAGACGTACTCGTTAACGTTCAACGTACTGAATTTATAAACATCAAATTGTTTGAATCTTGTGTGCAAATCGACATAATATTGCAATCGAAGTTATAGAATAAACAATTCTCATCAAATAATGTAATATCAAGCATGCAGGGTGGCAAGTGAATTGCCGATTTCAATTTCCCGGTTTTTCCCGATTTTCCCGGTGAGCGAGACAAAACATTCCCGGTTTTTAGAACAGGCAGTATTCTTTTAGAATATTTCTAAATAAATCTCATATCAAAAAGAACATCGAGAGTTGAGAAAAAAGTATTTTATCGAGTAGTATCTCGATTTAGAAATAGGAAATATTCATTATGCCAAGTGCACATAACAATGGCAGAAGTCTTTCTTGGCTTTCTCATACTGTTGCGGAATAAAGGCGATAGGCCCTTTTGATCGAGCAAATTATATCGACGTGAAAGATATCGACGCAATGCGTCATATCCAGTTATGGTGACAGGTCATATAAGATAAAGAAGAAGAAAGTTAGAAACTAGTTAAGCCGTCTGTTCTGATTTAATCAAAAGGTTAATTGTATTTCCAATCAAAGCAGTTCTTTGATTTAAAGATTATTCTACGTAATTAACTGTAGACGATTACAGTTCAAGGTTGTTTATTTTATTCGATGAATTGATTAATAATACTAACTGAATTTATGTATTTCTATTAAATAACCTAAAATCACAGACAGTTATCACAGCTAATTGGAAAAGCCTAAAGAAAATGTATACTTAAATCTAAATAGTACGGATACGTAAGTACGTTTATTAAATGAAAAGAATGTTTGCTAACGGAATAATTCTATGAGCAGCATATAGATATTCATTGTATAAACACGTGGTTCTCTTTGGATTTATTTGATGGTTAGGAAACTAATTTGTAAGTTGATTTCATTTCATTTATAATTAGATACAATAAAAGTATATTTGCAGTCGAGTTGCGGAAAACCGAACTACGGAAAAGTTTACAACATTCTCGAAAATTATAATCTGAAGAGATCCCTTTCGTTATGAGTACGTCCGGAGACCATCCTACAGGCAGCTGCAAGGTCTGCAACCGACCGGATCATGCCGAAGATATGGTCGCTTGTGACTGTTGTGAAAAGTGGTTTCACTTCACGTGTGCAGGAGTACAGGCTTCCATCTGCAACAAACCATGGCGTTGTGGTTATTGTTCAAGTCGAGATGACGACCGTAATTCAACAGTGTCAATCTGCTCGACTACCTCAAGTGCTCGTTTACGATTGAGGCAGCTCAAAGAAGCGAAAACACTCGATGATCGTCTGTTATTACAACAAGCGGAAAGGGAACGAGCTTATTTAGCTGAGAAGCACCAACTGGAAGCCGAGATTCATACAGAAATGCGACTAAGAACCAGTACATCAAGCCGAGTCAGCTGTAAAAGTAGTCACAGTCACAGAACTGAAATAAAAACCTGGATTGATCAGTCTGGAAGCACAATGGCAGTAAATCCAAACGCGGATGCAAAAGCATCGACACCCGTTATTTCTATAGGGAATATAGTACAAGCAGATAAAAACAAAAGTGTAATAACGCCAGTCCAGTCGATATCCACAGGTATTCATTGTAGTGTAGTTCCGTCCACGTCAACCAAGAAAGCCGTGGTTGAATTCAATAGAATGTCAACAAAAACGCACGTTCCACCGATTCCCAGTTCTGGTTCAGCATACAGTAAATTTCCATCGCAAGTAATCAACACTGTTAATTCAAACTCGTCTACACGACTGTTTCCAGCATCGCAGCATAATGCCGTCCGTCTAGATCAACAGAAACAACATCCATCAGGTCCGTCTAAGCAGCACATCCCACCGACGAGTCAGTCAGGTCCACGAGAAAGCTCGCAGTTAGGCGCGGAACCTACAATGGAAAGTCAAGTTCCTGTTCGGACTGATTCCGGTGAGCGGAATCAATTGGATATATTATGTAAACAGCGAACAGTACAACAGCAATTTGGAAATCGAAACAGCAGTTATTTTACGCAACCTAGAGGAAACCAATCGGGAACATCGTTTATGCCGTCATTACCACCAGAAGGCACGCAATTATGCGCGGAACCTATAATGGAAAGTCAAGTTCCTGTTCAGAATGATTCCGGCGAACGAAGTCAATTCGATGCATTTGGTAAACAGCAAACAGTGACGCCACAACTATTTGACTTGCGACGAGAAAATATTATTTCGCATCCTAAAGGAAACCAAGCGGGAGCATCGTTTGTACCGCCATTCTATTCTACACATTGGCCCGTGAATAAAAAAATTGAGTTTTGGTAACAGTCAACAGCAAACTCCTTTCATGGCTTCAATTCCCGTGCATCCATATACACCGTCGAACTATTTGAGATGGTTCGCAAGTGGAGCACCGAATATGGAAGAATCAAATGCATCACGTCCTCGGACAAGTGCGACAGCAAGCGCTGAACCGCTTCAGAGCGAACAAGGACGCCCTGATAGGCAATCAAATATGGGACAATCATCTAATAATCACTGTACATCGGCGACTGAAGGAGTTCTGAATGCACAGCAATGGGCAGCACGTCAAGTAGTGTCGCGTGACTTACCAAAGTTCTCGGGTGACCCGCTTGAGTGGCCACTGTTTATTAATGCGTTCGAGTCTACTACAATGATGTGTGGAATTCAGCAAGACGAGAATCTAGCTAGATTACAAAAATCCTTAGTGGGAAGTGCAAGAGAAAAGGTTCAGAGCATTTTAACTCTACCAGCAGCGATCCCCGAAATAATTCAAACATTGCGAGATGAATGCGGGCGGCCTGAACAATTGGTTCATTGCCTCCTAGTAAAGATTCGTCATGCTCCTCCTCCAAATATCAACAAACTTGATACACTTATAAATATCGGAAGGGAGGTAAAAAACCTGGTGATTTACATCGAAGGTGCCAAACTACACGACCATTTGGCAAACCCCATGTTACTATCGGAATTAGTAGGAAAACTACCACCAAATTTACGGTTGGAATGGGGGCTACATACCCAGAAAATACCGGAAGTATCGCTGAAGGCATTTAGTGAATACGTTACGGCTATCAGAATTGCTGCTTGTAAGGTCTTGCTGCCAGACTGCAGTCATGACGAAGGTCGTCGGAGCAAGAAGGAAAAAGGTGGTTTCGTGAGCGCACATTCTTTCGGACAGAATGATGAAATTGAGATACATTCGAGAAAAGAACACCAAACTAAAACTAAAAACGCCACCTCGAAATCATGTGCAGCGTGTAGTGAGAATGATCACAAACTGCGGAACTGCGATAAATTTAAGAATTTAAGCCTAGATCAAAGAAGACAACTGGTGGAACGTTTGAAGCTTTGTCAACATTGTTTGGGAAGTCACGGTAAGTGGCCGTGTAGATCCAAACAGTTGTGTGAAATCGATGGTTGTAAAGAGTATCATAATAGTCTGTTACATACAAAGCCAATTCGCTCAGTCCAACGAACAGTTTCCACTGGTGTTATTTCCGCTCACTGCTCTAATCAGGAAAGTATTCTTTTTAAAGTAATTCCTGTCATTCTGTCACATAAAGAAAAGTCTATTTCAACCTTCGCATTTTTGGACGACGGATCTAATCTTACGTTGATGGAAGAAGAAATCGCTGAAGAGCTGGAGTTGAATGGAAATGTCACTCCACTATGCATCCAGTGGACAGGAAGTGTGACAAGAAAGGAGTCGACCTCACGTGAGGTTCAAGTGAGCATTTCGGGCACTCGTTCTCAGCAATACACTATTTCAGGTGTTCGCACGGTTCCTCGCCTTGACCTTCCTCATCAAAGTTTGGATTACGATTATCTAGCCAACAGATTTGCTCACCTGAAGAGGCTTCCAGTTAGTAGTTATTCGAATGCAATACCTCGGATTCTTATTGGTTTGGATAATGCGAAACTGATCATGACTTTAGACAAACGTGAAAGGCATTATCGTGAACCTGTTGCAGCTAAAACACGCCTTGGTTGGACGATTTTTGGTGGCGAACAAAAAGAAACACAGCAAACCCATCATGTATCGCTTCATATGTGCGATGGCACTACAGATTTTTTGCTCCATAATCTTGTCAACCAATATTTTGATGTTGAAACCGTGGGTGTAAAACCTCTGATTTCGCTGGAATCGCCAGAAGACCGACGTGCCAAGCAGATCTTGTTCGATACTACTAGGCGTACTGAATCAGGAAGATTCGAATGTGGGTTGCTATGGAAGAGTGATACTATTGACCTACCAGATAGTTACGCAATGGCCACGCGTCGTTTAGTTTGCTTGGAGAAAAAAATCTGTAAAGATCAAAGCCTGAAATCGAAAATCTTAGAGCAAATTGACGAGTATCTGCAGCGAGGTTATGCCCACAAAGCAACAGAGAACGAGTTGCGTAATTCGGAAAATTATCTCGTTTGGTATTTACCACTTGGTATTGTTTCTAATCCTCGCAAGCCGGAAAAATTGCGTATCGTGTGGGACGCTGCAGCACGAGTGGGAGATGTATCTCTGAACTCAGTATTGTTAGCTGGACCAGATTTGTTGACTCCGCTGCTAAAGGTTATGTTTCAGTTCCGCCAACGGCAGTACGCTGCAGTAGGAGATGTTCGGCAAATGTTTCACCAGCTATTGGTTAGGAAAGAAGACCGACAGGCGCAAAGGTTTCTCTTCCGCCCAAAGCCGGATCAAGCACCAACAGTTTATGTCATGGACGTTGTTATCTTTGGTGCATCGTGTTCGCCATGTCTGGCGCAACATGTAAAAAACACTAACGCGAAAGAGTTCGAAAAGCTGTACCCTGAAGCCTCATCGGCTATCATTAATAACACTTACGTTGATGACTTTCTGGATAGCCGAGATACGGTAGATGAAATAGTGCGAATCATAAAAGATGTGCGATGCGTTTTCGATAAAGCGGGATTTGAGATACGGAACTGGCAGTCAAATTCTCAGGAAGTTCTTCGACGGGTCGGGGTCGACGTCTTAGAAACAGCGAAGCGTTTTTCAATAGAGAAGTCAACGTTAGCAGAGCGAGTGCTTGGAATGTCATGGAAACCCAAGGAGGATTTATTCGTATTTGCCACACAGTTCCGCGAAGATCTTCTACCGTTTTTATCTGGTAACGTCGTACCCACCAAGAGGCAGGTTCTCAGGGTTGTGTTGAGCCATTTTGATCCGCTCGGCATCGTAGCTAACTACACAGTGCACGGAAAAATATTAATACAGGACGTTTGGAGATCCGGTGTAGATTGGGATGACCCAATCAAAATGGAAAATTTCGAAAATTGGCAGCGCTGGGTGAGTTTGAATCCAAATCTGTCGAAAGTTCAAATTCCCAGATGCTACTTTCCGAACTACAAGTTAAGCAGCTACGAAACACTGGAGCTGCACGTTTTTGTTGATGCGAGCTTGTTAGCCTATTGTGCCGCAGCTTACTTCAGGATTGTTGACGACGGTGTACCGCGCTGCGCTCTAGTAGCTGCCAAGACGAAAGTGACTCCTTTGAAACCTCAGTCTATACCACGCAACGAATTATGCGCCGGTGTGCTTGGTGTAAGACTTGCCAAAAGTATTCAAGAGCATCATTCGATACCAATCCAGAAACGTTACCTGTGGACTGATTCAACAACAGTTCTCTCTTGGCTAAGAGCAGACCCACGGAAATACCGGCAATTTGTAGCCTTCCGAGTGGCAGAAATTCAGACGGAAACCAGTATAAAAGAATGGAAGTATATCCCATCGAACCTGAATCCTGCAGACAAAGGTACCAAATGGGGAAACGGGCCTTGTTTCGACCCGAGAGACCCGTGGTTCAGTGGGCCAGCATTTCAACTTCGACCGGAGTGTGAGTGGCCACGTCAACCGTCCAGATTTTCAGACCCACCGCAAGAAGTCAGAGTGATGCATCACCATGCAGCAGTTTGTGATTCAGTCATACAATTTTCAAAGTTTTCGCGATGGGATGACTTGTTAAAAAAACTTGCCTATATTTACCATTTTATACATTGTTGTCAAATAAAACAAAAACGATTGACAAGTAATGGATTCGTCACCTTAAATCAAACAGATTTTGTTGCCGCTGAAGCAAGCTTGTGGCGAATAATTCAAAAGCAAGAGTATTTCGAAGAAATCAAAATTCTTCACAAGAACGTTGATAGACCCAATAGCGAGAAGCAGCCCTTGAAAATAAGTAGTCCAATCGGAAAGCTGTCACCATTTCTAGACGAAAAAGGTGTAGTTCGTATGCAAAGTCGGATCAATATTACTGCGGCTTAATATTCCTTCGATTTTAAGAATCCGGTAATCGTTCCTAAAGAATCCCACGTCACGAATCTGCTGATCCTTAAATACCATCAACGTTATGGACACGCTAACGAAGCTATCGTCGTAAACGAGCTGCGTCAACGGTATTACATACCCAAGCTTCGATTCGTAGTGAAAAAGGTCGTAAAGCAGTGCATGTGGTGCAAAGTCTATCGGGTGAGGCCGACAGAACCTAAGATGGCTGCATTGCCGCACACGAGAATTACCCCGTACGTTCGCCCGTTCACATTTACGGGCTTGGATTATTTTGGACCGCTGATCATAAAGCGTGGACGCATTAATGAAAAACGATGGGTGGCACTATTTACGTGTTTAACTATTCGCGCCGTGCATGTGGAAGTAGTATATACTTTGTCAGCTGATTCCTGTAAAATGGCAATTCGTCGTTTCGTGGCTCTCAGAGGAGCTCCGCAGCAAATTTATAGCGACAATGGAACAAATTTTCGGGGAGCTTCTCGCGAACTTGCAGACGAAATCAAAGCTATCAATAGGAAACTAGCCCCAGTGTTTACCAACGCGGAAACTGAGTGGTTATTTAACCCTCCTTCCTCCCCTCACATGGGCGGTGTGTGGGAGAGAAAGGTACGTTCGATCAAAGATGCGTTGAAATCTCTTCATCATAAACATCACTTGAACGACGAAGAATTGATGACCTTTTTATCGGAAGCTGAGATGATAGTCAACTCGCACCCTCTGACTTTTGTACCAATAGAAGATCCATCTGATGAAACCGTGACACCAAATCACTTTTTACTCATGAGTTCGAGTGGTGCCAACGTATCTACAAGAATATCCATAAAGGAAGAAGTACCGCTGCGAGTCAACTGGAGACTGATGCAACATCTGCTCAACCAGTTTTGGAAGGGTTGGATTAAGGGTTACCTGCCCACCATAGCGCGCAGAACAAAGTGGTTCAATGACGTGCGTCCGCTTCAGGAAGGGGATCCGGTGGTCATTGTAGACGAAGCAGTACGTAATGGTTGGTTGCGAGGTCGCGTTGTCAAGGTTTATCCCGGAAAGGATGGACAAGTAAGAAAAGTGGACGTCCAGACTTCTTCAGGCGTATATCAACGACCAGCGATCAAAGTAGCCCTGCTTGACATCATAGAAGGAAGTAAGACCATTACAGAATAAGGTATTACGGGTCGGGGTGTTGCGGAATAAAGGCGATAGGCCCTTTTGATCGAGCAAATTATATCGACGTGAAAGATATCGACGCAATGCGTCATATCCAGTTATGGTGACAGGTCATATAAGATAAAGAAGAAGAAAGTTAGAAACTAGTTAAGCCGTCTGTTCTGATTTAATCAAAAGGTTAATTGTATTTCCAATCAAAGCAGTTCTTTGATTTAAAGATTATTCTACGTAATTAACTGTAGACGATTACAGTTCAAGGTTGTTTATTTTATTCGATGCATTGATTAATAATACTAACTGAATTTATGTATTTCTATTAAATAACCTAAAATCACAGACAGTTATCACAGCTAATTGGAAAAGCCTAAAGAAAATGTATACTTAAATCTAAATAGTACGGATACGTAAGTACGTTTATTACATGAAAAGAATGTTTGCTAACGGAATAATTCTATGAGCAGCATATAGATATTCATTGTATAAACACGTGGTTCTCTTTGGATTTATTTGATGGTTAGGAAACTAATTTGTAAGTTGATTTCATTTCATTTATAATTAGATACAATAAAAGTATATTTGCAGTCGAGTTGCGGAAAACCGAACTACGGAAAAGTTTACAACACATACAGATAAGTTATGCAATCACTGTGAAAACCGATTTTGGAACCAAGGCCCGCAGGGCTGAATGTCGAATACCATTCGAATCAGTTCGTATGATAAAAGTGATCAAAGTGATAAATCTTGCATTTCACGAAGGAATACAGCATTAACATTCGTGCAATTTTGTTGAAAAATTAACCTATTTTATTCAGACTCCATTTTCTTTCTAATAATGATCTTAAGTGCAGCTTTTACCTCAAATTATTGTTAGTGTTTTCTAGGTTGCCAGAAATACCATCAGGCATTTGAAAGCCAAATAATTAGGAATTAAATTTGAAGTCTTATAATTAAAATTGAAATTATGATTTTCCGAACGATTCAGTATTTGTTAAGACTACTACTAAATGAGTCTTATGAAGGCTATCTGGAAAATCAGTAGTTCCTAAGACTCTTAGAATTCAAACTAGGAGTGTATTCTAGATATGGGCAAAACCGTTCTTTACAACGCAACTAACTTGTATACATCCTTAAAGAATTCGATTACTATCATTTCTATATAAAGAACTATCATTCTTGAATAAAGAACCCTAAGTCACTCACTCTTCAAGGAGAAATAACTCGTTGAACTGTTCGTGAACGGATTACCCATCTCTAGTGTATTCCAATACTATATTAGCCTAGTATAGTCTAAGTATACCTAAGGTTAAAAACGAACAAGAAACAATTCTACTCCCGATTCCATCTAACAACATATACAGGGTCCGGCACTCGAAGTGTAACAAATTAAAAAGGCCATAAATTCAGTTTGGAAAATTACTTTTACTTAATTCAAAGTACAAAATGTGTAAAAATTGTAGTGATAGGTCGAGTACGATGAATCAACCCTGCGGAGTATGAAGCGTAGAGAATAATCAAAGACATTGCCAACACTGCTTTTGTTCCTTTTCCAATCTCATGTTACATAATAAAGTGAATTCGAAACCTATCGGACGCGTTCTTGCTTTTCTCCCGAGTGGTACTTCCCGGTTTTCCTTTTCTCTCTGCTTTGCGTTTCGGCGTCTCTGCTGTGTTTTAGGTCCGTCAGGTTATGGGCCCAGTTACGAGGAATTAGAGTTTTGTTTCGGCCGGAAAAGGTCTGTATTCCGAAAGGCATCACCGGTGTTCTTTTGACGAAAAATCTTCGGCTCGGAATAAACAAAATGGCGGATTCATTGAAGGTACAGTTCCCCAAGCTCAGCAGTGGAAATTATGTGTCATGGCGGTTTCGCATGAAATCTTTATTGGAACGCGAAGAGCTGTGGGAAGTTATTGAACAAATAAAGCCGGAAGAAAATGACGCAGGCTTCGCGTTGTGGAAGAAAAGTGACACCAAAGCTCGTGCTACAATTGCTTTGTTCATCGACGACAGTCAACTTCGTTTCGTAAAAAAGGCTGAAACTGCGCGTGATATGTGGCGAAATCTGAAAAGCTATCACGAAAAGGCCACTGTCGTTACACAGGCATTGCTTTTGCAGCAACTGTGTGCTATCAATTTGAGCGAATGTGGTGAAATCGAAAAACATCTTGAAGAAGTCGAAAATTTGTTCGACCGGCTTGATAACGCGGGTGTCGAATTAAGTGAGCAACTGAGAGTTATTATGCTACTGCGCAGTTTACCATCATCCTTCAGCAGTTTTGTTACCTCGTTGGAGAATCGCGCTCCAGACGATCTTACGATGGATTTAGTCGTGGCAAGGCTGCGCGATGAATGCTTGAAGCGTGGTGTTGGCGTGGGTGAGGAAGAAAAAGTGCATAAAGCTGAAGTGAATGAAAAGAATGAACCAAAGAAGTGTTTCTTTTGCAAGCGCCCTGGACATTTCAAAAGAAACTGCCGAAAGTTTCTTGATGCTAGAAACATAGAGAATTTGACGGTCTCGGATGAACAGCAGACTTCGAGACCACAGGCTAAGCAAGTACAGCAATCCAAAGCTATTCCGGTGGCAACCGACGACACGGTTTGTGGTGCAGTGTGTTTCGTGGCTGGAAACTCAATTGCAGGAGGTTGGATGATTGACTGCGGGTGCACTTGTCACATGACAAGCGATCGGAATGTCTTCGGTAATTTCAAGCGTGATGTTGAAGTTGAAATAACTTTAGCGAACGGGTAAAAAACAAAGTCATCTGGATGCGGAAGCGGAATTGTTATGGGTGTAAATGCCAATGGCCAGCGTATGGCAATCACACTGGAAAATGTTCTGTTTGTTCCCGAATTGGAAGGAGGGTTAATTTCTGTGCGAAAGCTTGCAGCAAAGGGATTTACGGTAGTGTTCTGTGAGAAGAGCTGCGAGATCAAAAGTGCGAACAGTGTTGTTGCTGTAGGCGAATAAATCGGATGCCAGTATAGACTGAAAACGGCTGAGCAGATTATGATGGTATTAAGTGCCAACCACACAGAAAGATGTCAGCATACATGGCATCGACGATTCGGACATCGGAACATGAATGTGGTTAATGAAATGCAGTCGAAAAAGCTAGTTAAGGGTCTGGAAGTGAAGGATTGCGGAGAACGTATAATATGCGAATGCTGTTTTAAAGGTAAATTAGCACGTAAGCCATTCCTTCCTGTAACTGAACGCAAATCAAAGAAACCCATGGATCTCATACATTCGGATTTATGCGGTCCAATGGAGAACGCCACTCCGAGTGGTAATAGATATCTAATCACTCTCATCGACGATTACACACGTTTTTGCTCGGTGTTTCTTCTGAAAACGAAAAATGAAGCGGAGCAGAAAATTAAAGAATACGTCCGATGGACTGAAAACGTATTTGGGAGGAAACCAAAGGTAATCAGATCCGATGGAGGAGGGGAGTTCACAGGAGAAAATTTGCAGCAATTTTATAGGGACGAAGGTATCCAGGCACAATTTTCCACTCCTTATTCCCCGCAGCAAAATGGGATAGCAGAGCGTAAAAACAGGTCGCTGCATGAGATGGCCAATTGTATGCTGTTAGATGCTAAGCTTCCGAAATGTTACTGGGGTGAAGCGATCCTGACAGCCAACTACGTCCAAAATCGTATGCCATCAAGGTCAATTGATAAAACTCCTTTTGAGCTGTGGACAGGTACAGCGCCGGATTTGACAGATTTGAAAATATTCGGTTGTGAGGCGTATGTTCATATTCCTAATGTCAAACGTAAGAAATTGGACGCAAAGGCAACGAAGCTTGTGTTTGTTGGATATTCCAGCCAGCACAAAGGTTTCCGTTTTCTGGATCGTGCTACAAATCGGATTGTCATCAGTCGCGACGCGAGATTTCTGGAGCTAGGTAATGGCTCAGAGCAAAAGGAGGAGAAAGGCGAAATACAGGATAACCCGTCACTGGAGTCTGGCGAAGATTTAATTATTCAACGTAGTTTTGATCAAAGTGTAATGTGTGACGAGGAGCGATCTGTATATGACGATGCGAACGATTCGATTGAAGGTGACTTCTACGGTTTTGATGATAATTCCATCGAGGTAAATGCGGAAAACGAAGTGAACAGTAGGGTTCGACATACACGTGGAGTATTGCCACAGAGATACGATGACTTTGTGGTGGGTCAAGTTACTTGTGACGAAGAACCTTGGGACTATCGGGAAGTATTAATGATTCCTGAGTGGAAGCAAGCAATGATCGAAGAGATGAAGGCTCATGCAGTAAATAAAACGTGGGAGCTTGTGCCACTACCTGTCGGAAAGAAAGTTATAGGAACTAAATGGGTATATAAAATAAAGCGTGACGATACAGGTAAGGTAGTTAAGCACAAAGCACGCATTGTGGCCCAAGGGTACACTCAGAAGCCTGGAATTGACTTTACGGAAGTGTTCGCTCCAGTAACGCGGCAAACAACATTACGTGTGTTGTTAGCAATAGCCAGTCGGGAAAAGTTAAAATTGAAGCAGTATGACGTGAAAACTGCGTATCTCAACGGCACAATCGAGGAAGAGTTATACATGAAACAGCCCCCTGGATTCACAGATAATGACAAAGAAGGCTTTGTGTGTAGAGTTCGGAAGAGTATTTATGGATTACGTCAATCCGCGAGATGCTGGCACAAAGTTTTACATACAGCACTTATTGAATTAAAATTTAATCCTTGCCAAGCAGATGCTTGCCTATATGTACGTCATGGAGGAATCGCTATTTATTTACTTGTATATGTTGATGACTTAATCATCGGATGCGTTAATGAGGAGGAGATCGACAAAGTTTTCGAAAAATTATACCAGAAGTTTGGAATGACAGCGCTCGGTTCCGTTAAACATTTTCTTGGTTATGACATAGATAATGAAAATGGTTACTATACGCTGCGGTTGACTCCGTATATTTATAGTTTAATTCGAAAGTTTAATATGGAAAATTTAAGACCTGTGAGGACTCCAATGGATTCGGGTTATACTTTGGATAATTCTGATAGTCAGCCGTTTGATGATCCATCTTTGTTCAGGAGTTTAGTTGGAGGACTACTGTATCTAGCCGTCAACGCAAGACCAGACATATCGCTAAGTGTTGGGCTCCTTGGAAGAAAAGTTAGTCAACCGAACATGTCAGACTGGTCCGCTGCGAAACGTATTTTACAGTATTTGAATGCAACAAAGGATTGGAAGCTGCGGTATGGATCGAAAGATAACTGTTCGCTAGTTGGTTATACCGATTCAGACTGGGCAGGTGATCAGCAGACTAGGCGTTCTACTACCGGTTACATCTTTTTCTACGGTGATGGTCCAGTTAGCTGGGTAAGCAAAGCGCAAAGTTCAGTAGCTCCATCATCTTTAGAAGCAGAGTACAACGCGCTGACTTTGTCCTGTCAAGAAGCTATATGGTTGAGGCGTCTCTTGGACGAATTAGGATTTCAACAATGTGATCCGACGACGCTTTTTGAGGATAATCAAGGTTGCATCAGCTTCGCCACAGCAGAGAGAACTTCTGGTCGAGTAAAGCACATCGACACCAAACGACATTTTGTACGAGATCTTTGTGAAGTAGGTATCCTGAAACTTGTATATTGTCCAACTGAGGAAATGATCGCTGACGCACTAACGAAGCCCGTCGGACCAGCCAAAATGCGTAAGTTTTTGAACTATATTGGTTTGAAATAATGAGTAGATTCAGCACTCGACCAGGAGGAGTGTAGTGATAGGTCGAGTACGATGAATCAACCCTGCGGAGTATGAAGCGTAGAGAATAATCAAAGACATTGCCAACACTGTTTTTGTTCCTTTTCCAATCTCATGTTACATAATAAAGTGAATTCGAAACCTATCGGACGCGTTCTTGCTTTTCTCCCGAGTGGTACTTCCCGGTTTTCCTTTTCTCTCTGCTTTGCGTTTCGGCGTCTCTGCTGTGTTTTAGGTCCGTCAAAAATAATACAAAATTCAGAATCAATTCACTCTTGCTCGATATGACCACCTTTTGCCTTGACTTGATGACTTGAGAGAGCGAAGGAGTTGCTTCGTTTGGCCGAAAGCGGTCAATTTCCGAACATTGTATTTTCTGACGAGAAAATTTTTCCAATTGAGCAATTCGTAAACTCTCAAAACGATAGGGTTTACTTGACCGACCGTTCATACGAGAATTTGAGTCATCGATTGGCCACCAGGAGACAGCACCCGCAACAGATAATGGTTTGGGCCGCTGTAACCGCAGATGGGCGCTCTCCAATCGTTTTCATCGAGCCTGGCTTCAAGGTAAATGCGACATATTATCGGGAAAGTATTCTGGAGGTTGCTTTGAAGCCGTGGGCAGACAAACATTTCGGCGGCAGACGATGGACGATTCAGCAGGACTCGGCACCGTCTCACAAAGCTCGAGTGAACCAAGAATGGCTGAAAAACAACGTTCCGAACTTCATCACGTCCACACAATGGCTCTCGAATTCACCAGATGCGAATCCAATGGATTATTCTCTTTGGGCCATTTTGGAGAGCAAAGTCCGAACTAAAAGATACACCAGTCTCGAGGCGCTGAAAAAAGTTATTGTCCGCGAGTGGGCCAAAATACCTGCAAGTCACATTCGGCCAAACGAAGCAACTCATATGGTGGTCATATCGAGTAAAAGTGAATTGATTCTGAATTTTGTATTATTTTTACACATTTTGTACTTTGAATTAAGTAAAAGTAATTTTCCAAAGAGAATTTTTGGCCTTTTTAATTGGTTACACTTCGAGTGCCGGACCCTGTAAGATAATCTTTCAAAATTGAAATTTGGTGAAACAGAACTAAATCCTTCTAAAATTCTTAAAATGGACTCTTGTCGCTCTGGAAAAACAACTACAATCTATGCCTCTAGGTACTGAGATGATCTTAATTCTTGTGGTCCTACTATGAAATTCATAGGTAATGATGTTTAATATCAGTTAAACATTAAACATTCACTGAACAAATCGATCATCTTCTAAACCTTTCTAAGGTTTATCACAAACTCTCAGAAACCAATTTCAGCTCTTCAAGAGGGAAATCAAATACTCATTGCAAACGGTGGACAAGGTCAAAGTCGACAACTTTTTATATTTTGTGAATCCTATTGAAATCAATACCAAGATTACAACACAAGTATTGTCTCAAGATGACATTATTAGGACAAATTATGATGAAATTCGGACAATAATTAACCTACTCAAAAACACGAAGGCTCCTAAGAATTTTCCAAAATTTTTTAAACATGTTACCTAACATTTCTTTTGCAATCATATTATGCAAATTTGTTCTGAAATTTACTAGAAATCCTGCAAAAGCATCCGTTCGATGTGCTGTTGTTGATAACAACTAAGAAAGCTTTGATGCTTTCTGATCCATTAAAAATTGCTGCTAAACCCTTACAAAAATTGTTGAACGAAACATGAGATGTTGGCCCCATCTCCAATGGATTGTGTACCATAAAACCTGTGTGGGACAATACGATGTTTCAAAAGTTTTACTGAACTTCTCACTCAAACATATGATGGAGTATTGCCTCCAACTTTTCATTTGTTTAATCAAGAAAATCATGATACTGAAAATCTTTACTAAGATTAGGGGTAATAATAATAAATTTTTTCCCGGATTTGCACTAAAATTCCCGACTTTTTCCCGGTTTTTTCCGGTGAAACGAAATTCCCGACTTTTTCCCGGTTTTCCCGGTTTTCCCGATTTTCCCGGTCAAAGGTTTCAGTTAACGGTCAAAGGTTTCAGTGTTAACAGTTTATTGTTGAAGAATGATAGATTGATTGAGTATCTTCGTAAGTCATTGCAGCACTAACAAGAACATTCAACGACATCTCGTCGTTTTTGTTAATCATCCATACCTCCTTCCCACATTATCGAAATGACGGAATGCGTAATGAATTCTTACTCGACTGCATGATTTTTCAGTGCTCGATCGGTTCAGTGCTAGAATTTTCGCCTGAGTTGGCAGCTCGATCAACCTGATTGACAGCAGAGATGCCAAATATTTTCATAGAAAATCTGTATTTTCTTATCTTCAAAATCTGTATTTATCTGTATTCACAACTAAAACGAAATTTTCACAATAATAACACCATTTCACGATTGAAGATGAATATTAGTAGATATCTGCAATCTTTTTAAATATTCTCTCCTTCAATTCTTACTATCAGCAATCCCCCCCTCCAAGTCTTTAAACAGTATAATGAGCTTTGCAAAACTTTTTGAATATGTGCAAAGTTTCTCAGTTTGATAATTACATCGATATGCAGTTCAAATCTAAGTTCCATATTTTCATATACCAGATGTGTCAGAGTCGTTTTGTTGGCAACATATAGTGATAAAATCTATTCGTTTCGTTTTTTGTTTGGACCCCACTCTTCAATGCGGGTATTTTTGTTTATGTGGGTTCGAGAAAAAACTTGCTATTATTTTGTATTAACCATGTCGAATTTCGAGCCAAATAAAAGCATTTGTGTGGCAAGATATGATATTATTGTTCATTTAAGTGAAAAAAGTAACGAGTTCTTGTTGAGACTTATGGGGATCTTATTGCCACTGTCAAAGCTTGTGAGCTTTAGTTTCAACATTTCAAAACAGGTTAATTTTATGTTATTGACAAAGAACTTTAAAATCGACCACAAATGTATGTAGATGACGAACTACAATTATCATTGAACTAAAATGATACAAAAATAAAATAAATTATGGCCTAACATTTCAATTTCATCCTCAAGCTATTTCTGATAGTCCTTGGGAAAAATTTAAAAAGGATTTGTAAATGGGTTCCACACAAACAGAATGAACATGCAAAAACCCAGTGCGAAATGCTCCTTTCACGCTTCTAAAGAAAACTGCATTGGATTGTAACTGTCGACGAAAGATAAGTATATTTGGGAACCCGAAACGCAGAAATCATGGATAACGCCAGGACAATCATCAACATCGAATTAAAGATCGTATAGTTTTGGTAAAAAAAAATGTTAAGTGTCTGATGGGTTTAGGAATAGTGAATTACGAACTTTTTGAACCTAGCGAAACAATTATTACCGTCCACTTCAGGTAAAATACTAATACTTCAAATAAAAAACAATTCGCCATCGTTTTTGAAAAACTGGATTTTTTCTTGAAGAAAAAGACATTTACAATTTTCGCAACTTTAAATCAAATTTTGTTCTTTGGTTACGAAACTTTTATCTCATCTCTAGTACTAAATCCTAAACAATGCTTCAGGCCAAATAAAGAAAAAAAAATCGTACTTTGTATGAAATCTGTATAAATCTGTATTAAACATACGAAATCTGTACAAAATCTGTATTCTGTATAAAATCTGTATGGACATGTAAAAATCTGTATAATACAGATAAATCTGTATAAATGGCATCTCTGATTGACAGTGACATTACACGGAACGACCGAAATCAGCATTTTCGCGAAAAATTTAGTTGATTTGCTGATTTTAGTTAGTTATTTTTTGAGACAACTAAAAAAATATTACTTTTGCTGATTTAGATTTTTTATTCTCATTCCCTTAATAATAATAAAATATTTGTTGAAATGACTATTTTTTTTAGTTGAATTCACAAATTAAACGTACTGTCATTTCTTAGCTAAGGCACACTTCATATCCAGTCAACTAATTTTTTAGTTGAATTAAAGAAATATAATGTTGTTTTCAACCAATATGAATGGTTGAATTGGCTTCTGCAATCTGCAGCTATATGGCGCCCTGTCACCGAAACGGTAACACCTTAATGACTACTAGCCACTAGATGGCACACTACTGCCGAAAAAAATTCAGACGCGGTTGTCTTTTCTATATTGGCAGGTATAAATACGATGTTGTGTTGGAGAAAAAGACATAAACGAAACGTAAACATCTTTTTGAATTTTTTTCCTTCTAAATCACTGTTTCTTCATTCTCACTGAAAACTTTGAGCACTCGGAAAACAAAAACCGAATACAAATAGTACACCGGACGGCGCAGCTCGGAAGGTTTGAAGATACAAAAAAACTTCATCACAATTAGAGTGAAACATTCGAAATTCACATCACTGCTCCGCGTAAAAACAATATTACGCACAATCGCTTCAAGTGCGCACAAATTCTGAATAAATACACTTTCCACTAACAGTTTACGTCATTTTTACATATCGGTTTAGACAATTATATAGGGATATATCGTAACACATGCGAAAAACATCTAAACAATTTGCGAGCAGTTTCAACAAGACTGTCCCTTTTAGCTTTTTAATGGATTGTTTTGCTTTGACACTGCTGTCCTTCAGTAATGACGGTGATAGATAAATAGAATCAAAGTTTCTGATTTTAATAACGAAATTAGTTGTCAATGAGAATTTCGTGTTGGATTGAAATATTGCTGGTTTGTGTCCAGAATATTCGCCAACTAAACACATTCTCTAAAAATAAGAGTTTTTTTCAGCACAGTAAATTCTACATTTTAACTAATTTTATAGTTATTTTGGAAATTTTGTTGTTAGAATCAACTAATTCAAAAACAGTAATACGAATTAGGCGCAGAGCTAATTTCGGTCGTTCCGTGTATAAATGTCATTGAATATTCGCTCATTTTATGAATGTGTTAGTGTGAAATTTAAGCGACTTAAGCCATTTCACTACACTCCAGCTAGAGGAATGGATGATGCTGACTAAGGTAGGCCGTTTTGTTAATTTCCAGCGAATTTCAATAGTTTATATTGGGATTCTAAGAAGAACTGGTTATTTACTAGTTCTGTATATCCGAAAAACATGAAGTTTTAAATTTGTATATTCAGTTATATAATGTTTTCGTTAAAAATAAACTGAAAATCAGCACGAAAACGTGCAAAATCAGGAAAGAAGAAGAAGAAGACGAATTGACAATTCGGTCCGCATCTTCTCACTTAATTCCGAATGATTTCCGAATCAACCGGTTGTAGGCGAACCGGTTCATTCGGAATCGGTTGTTGCACTGGAGTTCCCACATTATCAGATCCGAATGAATTCCGAATGGATTCCGAATCAATTCCGAATCGACGAGAAATTTTCATTCGGAATTTCATGTGGAAATCATAATGGATTCCGAATCAATGCCAACTCCAGTGCAACAACCGATTCCGAATGAACCGGTTCGCCTACAACCGGTTGATTCGGAAATCATTCGGAATTGAGTGAGAAGATGCGGACTGAATTGTCAATTCGTCTTCTTCTTCTTCTTTCCTGATTTTGCACGTTTTCGTGCTGGTTTTCAGTTTATTTTTAAACGAAAACATTATATAACTGAATATACAAATTTAAATCTTCATGTTTTTCGGATATACAGAACTAGTAAATAACCAGTTCTTCTTAGAATCCCAACATAAACTATTGAAATTCGCTGGAAATTAACAAAGCGGCCTACCTTAGTCAGCATCATCCATTCCTCTAGCTGGAGTGAAGTGAAATGGCTTAAGTCGCTTAAATTTCACACTAACACATTCATAAAATGAGCGAATATTCAATGACATTTATAATGTCACTGTCAATCAGGTTGATCGAGCAGCCAACTCAGGCGAAAATTCTAGCACTGAACTGATCGAGCACTAAAAAATCATGCAGTCGAGTAAGAATTCATTGTTCATTCCGTCATTTCGATAATGTGGGCGAAGGTACTCATTCAATCTATCATTATTTAACAATAAACTATTAAAATAACATCTATAAGCATCATTTTATTGAAAATAAATTATTTTATTAAAAAAATAAAGATAAATGCAAATTTTTTATGCGGAGTAAAGCAGATTTACTATGAAAATATCTGGCATCTCTGCTCGACGGAATCAGCGTTGTCTGGAAAGAGAAATTATCACACCACTAGGTGGATTAGGAATTTTAGATTAACATCACTTTTTTCATAAAAATAGGCAACGGAAATGTACTTGGTTGGGAAAATTATGCCTACTATGTGATATGAACAGTGAAAAATACTTTTGCGAACTACTCGAATTAATCACAATCAATTGGTGTCAAAAATGAGCCCAAATCAAGGTCACAAATTATGTAATAAAAAGGCGGGTGAGTAATGTCAGAGACATAACTGGATGTCGTGAATACGAAAAAACTGACACGCTCCCATCACTTTTCCGAATATCAGTTAGTTGATTGATTGTATGAATTGTGCAAGCTTTCCTCTTTTTCACTAATAGAATTTGAAGCGATACACCTACATTAAAGTACAGTTTAGTTACATAAAACAGCTACTATTCTACAACTATATATTCCAAACTTGAAACAATTCCTTTTTAATTTGCTAATATAGGAAGCTAGGTACGACAAATTTGTAGTTTATTTTTATTGAAGCTATGAAGTTCGAAGATATCTGATTCTTCTCGAAATTTCAGTACGAGACAATTGCAATGGCCTGGTCTGAAATGTATCTACGATCTTCGGTATGCAAGAGTGATTCTAATAATAATAATGATAGTAATAATAATAATACAGATTAACCTGTATATATGGCAACCCTGTTTCGCATGGCATATTTTCACACGACCCCATACTAGTATAAAGATGTGTTCAACATCATCATTTTCGCTTTCGCATTGCCGTTCGTAATTGAATGTGTTAGTGACGGTACAAATCTGCTTTTCTACCTGTCTTCGGAGCCATCGTTCTGACGGTGTCTCGTACGTACAGAGTAGCTGCTTTAACTTAAATGACGCTATTTCTCACATCACATTTCCTTTTATACGTGCTAGTGGTAGCACGGTAGGACGTCCCCTTTGTTAGAATTCCTTTCCTATACGCAGAACGGGAAACAGTGAAACGATATAAAAGAGAGAGTTAACAGAGCGGCAGCCAGTAATACTGAATGGGTCGTCGAGCTGTGGAGGAACAATTAAGGGCAAGGCAAAGTCCCGCTCAAACCGTGCTGGTCTGAAGTGCCCAGTTGGCGGCAGAATCCATCGTTTGCCTCGGAAGGGGAACTACGCCGAGCGTATCAGTGCTGGTGCATCGGTCTATCTGGCGGCAGTGATGGAGTACTTGGTTGCCGAAGTGTTGGAGTTGACCGGTAACGCTGCCCATGACAACGAAAACGAAAATCATCCCTCGTCATCTGCAGCTGGCCATCCGTTGAAAACCCCGTCCTTTTCAGGATGACCACATCACTGTGATAAAGAAATATTTAGAATTGCTTTAAGTTTAGCCAGTTCTGATACGCCTGGAAAGTAGAATGCGCAAATCAAGTGAAACATTTGTTCTAACAATTTTTGTTTTCGGCCGCATACTAAAGTACTCGCGACAAAATTACATATTGATCTGTGGCAACTCTGTTTCGCACGGCATATTTATATACTAGTATAAAGATGTGTTCAAAATCATCACTTTCGCATTGCCGTTCGTAATTGAATGTGTTAGTGACGGTGCAAATTATTTTAACTCCCATCTTGATGAATCTTTTGGTAGGAAATATTGAGATCTGAGATGGTTCTCGTGTGTGTCTTGTTTCGGCAATGGGCCTTGCTGGACTTTTTGGCTGCCTTTTTCGGTTTCATTGTGCTGACGGTGTCTCGTGCATTCATATCGGGAAACAATGAGACGACAGGTCCTCGATGTTGCTGTCGTGTGTCTTGTTTCGGGGAGAGTTGCTCAGCAAATGATAGGAAAAGTGAACCATTCAACTTTTATATGGATGCTCTTGTATAGATACAGACATCTCGCGTTCTGATTGGCTGGTGCTGTCATGGGTTAAATCAAACAGGTTTTTCAATAGTGTACTATTGAAAAACTTCAATATTGTTGTAATACACGTTCAAGTTGAATATTTTCGATTCTATTGGTAGTTAGATTATATAAATCCTTCTACAGATCACTGAGCTATGAGCTTTCAAAATACGAGAAAGGCAAACGCGCCATATGAATTATCCTCTTTGATACTCGTTTATACCAAACATTTCAGAAAAGTTTAATTGTGAACTATTTAAGAATATGTCACACAACTGAAAGTTTTATCATAAAATTGTGATCATATTTCCGATGGCATGTAGCAAAAATTA
This sequence comes from Malaya genurostris, assembly GCF_030247185.1. Classification (NCBI taxonomy): domain Eukaryota; kingdom Metazoa; phylum Arthropoda; class Insecta; order Diptera; family Culicidae; genus Malaya; species Malaya genurostris. Next base: position 162,477,035 of record NC_080571.1, on the reverse strand, counting down.
TGTTGATTCATTAGATATAACAGGAGATATTCACGATCAAAAACTTATCACTCTCTCAGAGGGTAAATTTGGAAAAGGCGCTCCATAGTAAAGTAAGTCTTATTTACGACAAAAGATAAAAAAGGTTTTTATGAGACTGTTTCTGTTAAAGTACAATTTGTTTATCAAAGACTTTTAACCATTTGTAAACCTAGATATCTTTCCGTGTTTATATCCCTCTCAAAGTGTGTTTGCATAACTTGAACTAATACATAGAACCCAGTGGTAGACCATAGAGAGATTAGAACAATATGCATCGCTATTGAAACAGAGCAGTAATAATAGTCTTGTGAGTGATAATTTGATTGATGTATTATGAAAACCTTACATGATTGTTTTTTCTTAATAAATACGATTAAGATAATACGATCTATTTTTGATTGTTGGGTGGTGGACTTCACCTCCAACGTAAGTAAAAAAAAGGGTTTTGGAAAGTATTTCTTGGAGAAGGTTTTCTCAAGAAATACTTCTCTTCGCTTGTTTGGTCGGTGGTGAGAATTCTTGGAGAGAGTTTTCTCTCACGAATTCATCTCATTCCTTTTATATTGTGCACTTACTTCAACAGGTTATGGGCCCAGGCACGATTGAAATCTAAAATTATTCAGACAGAGTTTTCTATTGAATAATTTTACGTTTTAGTCTATGCAAAATGAAAGTTGCAAATATTCCGAATAGAGCCTTCTATTGAAAATTTGTATAATTTCATTTTGACAGCAATTTTAACAAATATTTCTTTGTTCAGACGGAGTTTTCTGTGGAACAGAGATTGTGATAAGTAGAAATTGATTTCCTACAGGCAAAATGGAAAATCGAATGAGACGTATTGCAGTTCCCATGTTCAAGGGAGACGAAAAATCATTCCCGTTTTGGAAAAGGCGAATTGAGCAGCACCTTAAACAAGAAGGCCTTCTGCACACTCTTGAGAAAACACCTGAAGAGGAAGATTTTGCCAATTCGGTTGCTGGTGCAACACCTGAAGTAGAAAAACAAAGGCAGACAAAATTTGCTAATCGTCTAAAGAAAGATGATAGGGCGATAAATGAGCTTTGGATGGCTCTCGAAGATGAGGCAATGGCACATGTTTTGTCGTGTGAGTATGCGAAACAAATAATGTGTAAACTGCAAAACATATGCCAACCCAGAGGCACGGTAGCAATGCTCGGATTTAGAAAACAACTCTATAATCTAGGTAGCAAGCCAAACAAATATAAATCGCTAAAGGAACTTTTTGATGCACATGATGAACTGATCCGACAGCTTGAAGGTATGGGTGAACATATTTCAAAGATGGAGAAAGTTAACACCTTACTTGTGGCCATTCCAACGGAGTTCAAACACATCATCGGAGCACTATCAGTCGTAAGGAAGGAAGAGCTGGAGGCATTATACGTAGCTACGTATACAACCAATCGAAGTCCAACAAATAGTTTGGATTGTTCAAAGACACCTTATGAGATGTGGTTCAATTCCAAACCGAACTTAAATAAATTAAAGGTTTTCGGATGTATTGCTTATTCACATATATGTAAAGAGCATCGTTCAAAACTAGACAAAAGGAGCCAAACACTTGCTTTCATTGGATATGCTCCTAATGGTTTTCGATTATGGGATTCTGATCGAAAGATAACAATTATTAGCAGGGATGTAATCTTTAATGAATCACAGTCTTTTTTTGATCATGAGAAAAATGTGGCACCTGAAAAGAATTCGGAAAATTATTTTGAGGTAGACTTACCTACAACTGAGTCTAACAAGACGTGTGGTGAGCTGGAACTTGATGTAGTTCTTAATGAATCTTCGGAGAGTAGCCATGATGAATACGCTGAAGCCGTTTCTGGAGACGATTCTGACCTTGAAACTGGCGGAAGACCACAAAGGATGATCAGGCGTCCAGAATGGTTAAATGATTTTGAAACAAGTTTCATGATGTTTGGATTAGCAATGTTTGGGGATATTTCACAAAATATAAATTATCTGAAAACGCGAGCAGATTGGCAATTATGGAAACATGCTATTGATGATGAACTAAAATCTTTGATTGAAAACAACACATGGACATTGGTTAGCGATCTTCCTCCTGGAAGGAAAGCTATCAATTCAATGTGGGTGTTTAATATCAAAGACGAAGAAGGCATTCCTAGATACAAAGCTAGACTAGTGGCAAAAGGTTGCTCCCAACGACCAGGTGTAGATTATAGTGAAACTTTTGCTCCAGTTGCTAAAATGACGACAATAAGAATCATGCTTGTACATTTCTACTGGAAAAGAATTGTACGTAATTCTTTACGTTGATGATATTTTAATATTGAGTAAAACGTTAGATAACATAAATTGGATAAAAGAAAAACTCTCGGAACATTTTAAGATGAAGGATTTAGGAGAAGTGAAGCATTTTCTCGGCCTAGATATCCTTCATGATCTTAAAAGAGGAGTCATAGAGATATCTCAAGAATCATATATTTTGAAAGTGTTAAATAAGTTTGGCATGAAGGATTGTAAACCCATATCAACTCCAATGGATGCCGGTTCAAAATGGAAAAAGGCATCGAAAACATCTGAAGAAAAATTCAAACAGTTACTCGGATGTTTGCAATATATGGCCCTTATTTCAAAACCAGATATAGCCGTATCAGTTAATGTATTAAGTCAATTTCAAAGTTTTTCAGGGGACGAACATTGGACAGGATTAAAAAGAATTCTAAGGTATCTACAAGGAACTAAGAAAGCACGGCTGGTGTACTACAGGGACAAACTTGACGTACCATTGGAAGGATATGCAGACGCAGACTTTGCAAATGATAGTGAGGAGCGCAAGTCTATTTCTGGTAACATATTTACAGTTTTTGGCAACGCAGTATCTTGGAGCAGTAAGCGGCAGCAGATTGTTAGTCTGTCAACAACGGAAGCTGAATTGGTATCTCTTTGTCATGCAACTAAAGAAGGGATCTGGTTATCTCAGATATTGAGTGAGATTGGAATTGATTCGATTCCATTCACAATATATGAGGATAATATTCCCTGTATTAGGATTGCTGAGGAGCCTAGAGAACACCAAAGGACTAAGCACATCGACGTTAAATATATGTTCATAAGAGATTTATTGAAGACAAACAAATTAAACTTAAAATATTTAGAAAGTGAAAATCAGCTTGCTGATTTACTTACAAAAGCTCTTCCAAAAATAAAATTTCAAAAATTTTTCAGTTTGATAGGAATGACAAATTGAGGGGAGGTGTTTAAGTACAATTTGTTTATCAAAGACTTTTAACCATTTGTAAACCTAGATATCTTTCCGTGTTTATATCCCTCTCAAAGTGTATTTGCATAGCTTGAACTAATACAAAGAACCCAGTGGTAGACCATAGAGAGATTAGAACAATATGCATCGCTATTGAAACAGAGCAGTAATAATAGTCTTGTGAGTGATAATTTGATTGATGTATTATGAAAACCTTACATGATTGTTATTCTTAATAAATACGATTAAGATAATACGATCTATTTTTGATTGTTGGGAGGTGGACTTCACCTCCAACGTAAGTAAAGAAAAGGGTTTTGGAAAGTATTTCTTGAAAAAGGTTTTCTCAAGAAATACTTCTCTTCGCTTGTTTGGTCGGTGGTGAGAATTCTTGGAGAGAGTTTTCTCTCACGAATTCATCCCATTCCTTTTATATTGTGCACTTACTTCAACAGTTTCGAAGAAAGGGAAAGGCACCACTAGGTGGATTAGGAAGCCCTTTTTGAATGAAATTACGTGATACAAAATTGTTTATTTTGTATCACGTAATAGTGAATAGGATTTAAATAAAATAGTTGATTCATTGCATTGACATATTATAAACAGTTGTTATAAAATCATTTTAAATTACTAAATAAAGGTCAACAAATTTCACGCGCGTCTTGATTCTTTTTTATTTTTTATTTATTAAAATTATTAATTGGTTATATTGGTTGATCTGGTCAGCCGGCTAGCGAGAAAAATATTAATTTATTGTTCAAGTGTTTTTATCATGTATTCAATATACCAAAATATGTTGTCTCTCTTGGTAACTTTGTAATATCAACGGATTTGAGCAATAGTTGATTTTTATCATTCAATTCATAATCCTTAAAGAAAATCAATAACATGGAAGAAGAAAACATTCCAAATAAAACTTATCTCCGAAGCTAGACGGATATTGATAGGTTGAATTTTCAATTTAGTAAAATAGAGTAATCAGAAGTGAAACATTGAAAAAATCTGATAACTGAAAGGAAAAATGTTTAATCCACCTAGCAGTGAGATGATACCTATTTTTATCAATCCGCATGTGTTTTTTGCATGAATATTCTTCGGTGTTTAAGTTTTCATGACATTATTTTAATGACCCTCGTTTTAAGCGACAATTTGAGATTTTAATCACTCATTACTCTGTAATGTCGAAACTGCAAATCGGATCGAATTTGAATCTAGAAGTGTGATAATCGATTAAACATGCCATGATATGTAAGTTCCACTCTAGAGTTTACGGTAATTTAAGGTACTTCCAGAGCCGGTATTCAGGAACCAGCATAACCCAAACCGATTCGTATGGCCATATGACGAATAAATTACAACAGTTTTGAGTTCAACTTTGAAGCTTTTCGGGATTGTCATCTTCTATATCGGTTTGAATTTTAAAAATTCATCATCATGTAATTCGAGAACCGGAAGTCATAATTGGATAAAATAATTAATTTTTGTATATAAGTTTGTTTTAATTAAAATTTTTGTTTCTGAAATTTGATTAGGCTTTTTTTGAGAAAACGATTGAGCTTTGAGAAACGATTTTATACTGGAACCGGAATTCTAAAAGCGGTATGGCCGAAGTCAGATAAATTCACCTGAGTAGCTGTACACTTTACATTTGTTTCAAAACATTTGAAAATCAGTTAAGACATCTTTGAGAGATCATAGCACGAATTAAATTTTTAGGTGCCTTCTGATCGACAACTGAATACCACTAAAACTGAAAAAAGTTAATTTTTTTATCGACTATCCAAATCTGCTAACCCGATAAACCTGATTAAATTATGTGGAATAGACATTTTTATACAATCCCCGAAACCGGAAGTTGGATCTGACTGAAAAGCAAGATGTTTTATAGAACTTTGAAACTTTTCATTTGAATCTTAGATGATTCTTAGATTTCATTTGCATCTTAGATCGGTTCAGCCATCTTCAAGAAAAATAAGTTACACAATTTTGATTTTGTTTCACATATCATCCTGTAGTTCCGAAACCAGAGGTCGGAACCAAACATAATGCAGGAACTTTGTTTGGGAGCATACGACTTTTCGTATGAATCTGAATTTGTAGAAAAGAAATTTTCCGAGAAAATTAATTGAAGTTATTTGTCACACACGCATTTGCTGATCTCGACGAACTGATTCGAATGGTATATGGATGTTATGTTGTTTAAAACAAAATAATTAAAAAAAATTCTGCCATCATCTGGTTTATATATGTCATATTCGAACGATTATGTTGCCAGAAACGAGCCGTGCCAAAATCGGTCCGAGGCTAAATGTCACGAAAAAGAATGCTGTACACAATCCTTTTGGTTCTTAGAAACAATTGTATGTAACAGTATAAAAAATCGTGTTTTCCGTTGCTCCCAAGCATTTCTTTGTCATACAGCGCTCAAAACTCCTACTGCTGGAATAGGGGGAAAAGTCGCTTACAGAAAAATTTCGATATCTCCGTTAAAAATGGACGGATTTTAACAATCTATGGCTTGTTGGATAGGTATTACCGTGCGGAATCTAATTCTGAAAACATATTCTGTTTTCAAGGTCAATTGTGACAGATACTGTCAAAAAACTGAAAATTTTGACATAAAACTTTGTATAACTCAAAAAGTAAACATCCGATCTCAAAACCATTCAATAGCGTTTTGGGTGACGAGGAGACCTTTCATTTGCGACTAGTTTGATGAAAATCGGTCCAGCCATCTCTGAGATCTCGACCTCTTAGTTGACAACACACATACGGACACACACACATACACACACACACAGACATTTGCTCAGTTCGTCGAGCTGAATCGATTGGTATATGTCATTCGGCCCTCCGGGCCTCGGAAAAATTTTCGAAAGTTTGAGCGAATTCTATACCTATTTTTTATATATATAAAAATAGGTAAAAAGAGACAATTGTGCAATTGTCGCATTTAACGACATGGAAACAGGAACCCAGTGGATTCTTGGTTCATTTTTTTCCGCCGGATTTCACACGGCATCTAGGCTGGTACTATCCGGAGAGAACTAATAAGTACTATCAATCTCCTAGTGAACCCCAGCCCCTATTTTTCTTGTTTCGCCAAATGTCAGAAATTTATTAAACTCTAACTAAACAAAACAATTTTAAGAACATTTCACCAAATTAGGTAATTTCAATTACCTAATCTTAGGTAAAGTGGCTCTAGGTAGTTTCCGTTAGGCACATGCAAAAAAAATACTTAAAGACGATTTATATTTATTCTACAATTGAGTCGTATTTACTTAATTTTAGGTTGATATGGTTTACTTCCAACTTTCTTTGCGTTTCGCCTTCGGCTCGTCAGTGCTTAAAGCAGTTCAAATTGAACTGCCATCTCGTGCCTAGCAGTTCAACTTAAACCGCTAAGCAGACGCAAAGTCCACACTACTTATGTGACCATTTAAGGATATAACACTAGGTGCCATCCCAAGTAACATTTTTAATATTATTAAATACTTGTAGCTGTCTTCAATGCTACATAATAAATCTTGCAATAAAACTTTAAACTCCACGAAAGCCTACTGAAAACCTCTATAAGAGCATGTTCCTGCAAAGTGGACCATTCTTCATAAGGTTTATAAATCAAAATGAAGAATCAGCATGAACCTGCTTTAAAACTCCAAATTCAAGAAAATTTTGAAACCAGCTTTACGATCAATATTAAATTTCTTTGGCTGGAATGAATGCCGCTATGGATAAACTGTCGTTTTGATGATATTTTTCTTGACTATGTGTGTCATGTCTACTTTGAATGCAATCAGTAAGAATATATTATATTTTAATTACGAGTTTGAGACCTTTTCCGAACGTAAAAACTTTATGCGCTTTTATTTTTATCGTGAATGTAAGGATAAAAATCAGAATTATAACTAATCGCCTTGAAATAAATGCGGTTTTTGCGAAAGTCTCCATGATTTATGAAAATTATTTTTTGTGATTCATCGTCATTTTTGTATAAAACTATTCTGTGACGATAAAACTTGTGCTTACGATCTGAAAATGAATCATGAAAGTCCAACATATTTCCTCGTTTTTGCATTTCGAAGTTTATTTGATGTCAACAAATGCTACGGTATAGAACATCATAATGGCGGCCATGAAATTTCTTTTAATGCAAATTACACTTAACCTAAGAAGCAATAAATCAAATAGCCTACAACTAATGTGTCATAAATATACTTCAGAACCCTCAAATTTACTCTGAGTGAAATTGTCATAGAATGAACACGCACACACACAAAACTAGATTTATGAAAGAATTTAACTGGCAATAATGTTTTAAAGAAAATGTTTGAAAGCAATATTAAGAGTGTTTGCACGGTTTTATTCTAGTGCAAATTGTTTTATTTTTATTTTATTTTTAGTGTAGGTAAAGGGTTTTATAGAAGCTTTGAAAACTATGATATTACTGGTTAAAAGAGACACTTATTATAGTTGGCATAAAACAGGTAGTGATTGAAAAATCAATTACAAAACTCCTATAAATTATAATCAACACCATAAGGCATTCGAATTGTTACTTGGGATATCCTATCTGACGTCTCGGGCGTAAACGAATTGACGACTGGCTACTGGTCGCCGCAGAGTTTGAACATTTAGGGGTTTTTTGTTTTGTGCAAAAAAGCACATATTTAGTTTCAACTTTCTTTGCGTTTCGCCTTCGGCTGATGTCAGAGTGGAAGCTGGAAGCTGAGCTGAGCTGGTATTTGACATAAGCATGTGAGAAGCGAGAAACATGTTTACGATATAACAAAGTGGGGTTGTCAGAGTGAGTGCTGAGCGGAGCTGAGCTGAAAGCGTTTGAAAACAGGTAAAGCGAGATTGTTATCTTCGATCATCTTTCCTGCTTGAATTTTTGTTGGTTTCACTTTATTACAAACCGAAAATAATGTAAATAGATGCAGAGCTATTAATAAATGAAGTTTTTTCACGTCCGCCCTTGTGGAATCAACTAGATAAAAGTAACCGCAACAGAATTAAGGTGGATCATAATAAAGATGATGAAACTCGCCATTTTTACGTCTTTGCAGATTTATTGGATGTATTCCAATAACTTTCTTTTTTCCGAAAAAGTGATTGTGAACGGTTGGAGAAACGAAAAATTTTTCATCAGACGAGTTCATGTTTATTTATGATTGTCAGTTTCTAAACAAACTTTTATAGCGTTCAGTCTGAACTCCTCCCGCTTCTAATCAAGCTTAAACAAGTTTAGCTTCCAACCCAGCTCAGCTTCCAGCTTCCACTCTGACATCAGCCTTCGGCTCGTCAGTGCTTAAAGCAGTTCAAATTGAACTGCCATCTCGTGCCTAGCAGTTCAACTTAAACCGCTAAGCAGACGCAAAGTCCACACTACTTATGTGACCCTTTAAGGATATAACACTAGGTGCCATATCCTATCTGACGTCTCGGGCGTAAACGAATTGACGACTGGCTACTGGTCGCCGCAGAGTTTGAACATTTAGGGGTTTTTTTGTTTTGTGCAAAAAAGCACATATTTAGTTTCAACTTTCTTTGCGTTTCGCCTTCGGCTCGTCAGTGCTTAAAGCAGTTCAAATTGAACTGCCATCTCGTGCCTAGCAGTTCAACTTAAACCGCTAAGCAGACGCAAAGTCCACACTACTTATGTGACCCTTTAAGGATATAACACTAGGTGCCATATCCTATCTGACGTCTCGGGCGTAAACGAATTGACGACTGGCTACTGGTCGCCGCAGAGTTTGAACATTTAGGGGTTTTTTTGTTTTGTGCAAAAAAGCACATATTTAGTTTCAACTTTCTTTGCGTTTCGCCTTCGGCTCGTCAGTGCTTAAAGCAATTCAAATTGAACTGCCATCTCGTGCCTAGCAGTTCAACTTAAACCGCTAAGCAGACGCAAAGTCCACACTAGTTATGTGACCCTTTAAGGATGGTTTACTTATTTCTAGCTTGTTGAACAAAACTCTCGCTGTGGTTTTGCTCTTTGTATTTTGACAAATGTGTTTCAATAATTTTCAATAGATTTTAAAAATCAGCTGTTTTTCAAAGAAGGACGAATCATACAAAAGTGATCAAATCGATTTTCTCTCTCCTACCAATAAATGTCTCAAAACCCTACAATTTGCTTTAAAATTCGTATTCGACAAAAATCTCAATGTTAGCGAAACTGTCATTTAATTTGTTTACGAAAATTTCGCCCTCCGTGTTCCATGCCAACAAACAGGGCGTTACTACAATTCTCGGTTAATTTTTCAAAAGGGCGTATAAGCAAGTGACAGTTTCTCTTTGTTCACTTTCTCTTCTATTAATTACCAAGCGGTTTCCACGTTTATCACTCTACTCTTTGCATGAAATGATACCCGAAACTTTCGACTTTCAAACAGAATAGTGTTATCGAAGAAAATCTTTTTAATCACAATAATCGAAAGAGCCCACATTATCGAAATGACGGAATGCGTAATGAATTCTTTCTCGACTGCATGATTTTTCAGTGCTCGATCGGTTCAGTGCTAGAATTTTCGCCTGAGTTGGCAGCTCGATCAACCTGATTGACAGTGACATTATAAATGTCATTGAATATTCGCTCATTTTATGAATGTGTTAGTGTGAAATTTAAGCGACTTAAGCCATTTCACTACACTCCAGCTAGAGGAATGGATGATGCTGACTAAGGTAGGCCGTTTTGTTAATTTCCAGCGAATTTCAATAGTTTATATTGGGATTCTAAGAAGAACTGGTTATTTACTAGTTCTGTATATCCGAAAAACATGTAGTTTTAAATTTGTATATTCAGTTATATAATGTTTTCGTTTAAAAATAAACTGAAAATCAGCACGAAAACCCACATTATCGAAATGACGGAATGCGTAATGAATTCTTACTCGACTGCATGATTTTTCAGTGCTCGATCGGTTCAGTGCTAGAATTTTCGTCTGAGTTGGCAGCTCGATCAACCTGATTGACAGTGACATTATAAATGTCATTGAATATTCGCTCATTTTTTGAATGTGTTAGTGTGAAATTTAAGCGACTTAAGCCATTTCACTACACTCCAGCTAGAGGAATGGATGGTGCTGACTAAGGCAGGCCGTTTTGTTAATTTCCAGCGAATTTCAATAGTTTATATTGGGATTCTAAGAAGAACTGGTTATTTACTAGTTCTGTATATCCGAAAAACATGAAGTTTTAAATTTGTATATTCAGTTATATAATGTTTTCGTTTAAAAATAAACTGAAAATCAGCACGAAAACGTGCAAAATCAGGAAAGAAGAAGAAGAAGACGAATTGACAATTCAGTCCGCATCTTCTCACTCAATTCCGAATGATTTCCGAATCAACCGGTTGTATGCGGATCGGTTCATTCGGAATCGGTTGTTGCACTGGAGTTGGAATTGATTCGGAATTCATTATGATTTCCACATGAAATTCCGAATGAAAATTTCTCGCCGATTCGGAATTGATTCGGAATCCATTCGGAATCCATTCGGATCTGATAATGTGGGAACGTGCAAAATCAGGAAAGAAGAAGAAGAAGACGAATTGACAATTCAGTCCGCATCTTCTCACTCAATTCCGAATGATTTCCGAATCAACCGGTTGTAGGCGAACCGGTTCATTCGGAATCGGTTGTTGCACTGGAGTTGGAATTGATTCGGAATTCATTATGATTTCCACATGAAATTCCGAATGAAAATTTCTCGCCGATTCGGAATTGATTCGGAATCCATTCGGATCTGATAATGTGGGAGAGAGTGATTAAAGACTGTCATTTGCTTATATGCCCTTTTGAAAAATTACCCGAGAATTGCTAGTGAGGAAGGGCGAAACTATTGCACAGTTCCCACCAAATTGAACTGCACAGTATGAAAGTGTGCTGGATCAGAAGTGTGATTATAACTGCAACTCTGTATAAAATGTTCAAAACGACCTATGTAATAATAAGAGATTCTCTTTGTTTACTTTCTCTTTTGATTATTACGGCACTCTTAGCAATCCTTCTCTCCAATTATTTACCGATAATAATAACTAAAGCTATCATCTTTTAATCTGCTCTGGAGAAATTACCGAAAAAAGGAGGAATGTTTCGCAATAATCGAAAGAGAAAGTAAACAAAGAGAAACTCTCAATGTTAAATAGGTCGTTTTGAACATTTCATACAGAACTGCTCTGTACTGACAGACCCACATTATCAGATCCGAATGGATTCCGAATCAATTCCGAATCGGCGAGAAATTTTCATTCGGAATTTCATGTGGAAATCATAATGGATTCCGAATCAATTCCAACTCCAGTGCAACAACCGATTCCGAATGAACCGGTTCGCCTTCAACCGGTTGATTCGGAAATCATTCGGAATTGAGTGAGAAGATGCGGATTGAATTGTCAATTCGTCTTCTTCTTCTTCTTTCCTGATTTTGCACGTTTTCGTGCTGATTTTCAGTTTATTTTTAAACGAAAACATTATATAACTGAATATACAAGTTTAAATCTTCATGTTTTTCGGATATACAGAACTAGTAAATAACCAGTTCTTCTTAGAATCCCAACAAAAACTATTGAAATTCGCTGGAAATTAACAAAACGGCCTACCTTAGTCAGCATCATCCATTCCTCTAGCTGAAGTGTAGTGAAATGGCTTAAGTCGCATAAATTTCACACTAACACATTCATAAAATGAGCGAATATTCAATGACATTTAAAATGTCACTATCAATCAGGTTGATCAAGCAGTCAACTCAGGCGAAAATTCTAGCACTGAACCGATCGAGCACTAAAAAATCATGCAGTCGAGTAAGATTTCATTGCTCATTCCGTCATTTCGATAATGTGGGGAACTCTGACGTCTATAACGACAACACAATCCAGAGATGCCAGATATTTTCATAGAAAATCTGTATTCTTTGTATAAAAAATCTGTATTAATCTGTATTCACTAATAAAATGATATTCTTACGACAAAATGATGCTAAGATATGTTATTTGAATAGATAGTGGTTGTAGGATGGTAGATTCAATCAGTCATTGCCGCGCTCACAAGAATATTCAACGACGAAGTTTCATTTTTTTTATCCACAACAACTGAATTGTAATCCCATATATTTATCTATTTAGAAATTGGTAACTTTATAATTTGACATGACATTTTAACGTACAATATGCAACGTCAAGTCGGTTCATACAACTCTCAGTTTGACAGTAAAGTTTCATGATGCCATTACTTCCTTGAATAAAGTACTGTCTCTGAGCGTTTCTTTTTCCAATAAATCATCTTTTCTGTTAGCTTTGCATTCATTTTGCTTCTCCAATATGTTTCCACTAAGTCATTGCAAAAAAATTGAATATCAGTTCAAATTGGTTTCAAATTATAATATAAATGGATTTCACAGATTTTCATATTAATTTGTGATTTGTTCGTTCATTGATAGACTTTTATATCGTCACTGGAATCAAATACTAAAAGATAGCTCAGACAGTAAAGTTAATTTTTTTCTTTCTTACTTTTTGTGAGATCTGTATAAATCTGTATAAAATTGAGGAAATCTGTATAAAATCTGTACTCTGTATTAAATCTATATGAGCATGTAAAAATCTGTATAATACAGATAAATCTGTATAAATGGCATCTCTGACACAATCATATGGTTGTGTTTTTTCTTTTTTGCTCGTTGTCAAATTTGTAAGCAGGGTTGCCAGTTTTGAAGATATTGAAGAAAGCTGCATAGAAAAATTATTCTTTTCGTTGATTTTCTCAACTTTTTTTCGGCAACCATGATTGAGCAAAAAAGATTGTGGTTAATGAACTGTGTCAAAAGTTCAGCTTTGAAAGCAATCAGCAATATTTTTTTCTTTATTTTAAATGGTGTTCGAGCATTTTACTACTGGACAATAAAATAAAATTACTCGAAGATTTGTCTTTGTTGCGAAAAACAGCCAATTTTATAAAAAATGCGCAAGGGCGTATCTTTATAACTCACACAGGAAGCATGAAAGTAAACAAATCGAAAAGGGCAAAACCCTTTTTATGTTGTTTATTCAGTGGATGTAAAGGGAAAGTGATAACATTGCCTTTTGAAGATAAACTTACAATTCATCGACTAATCATAAATTGATCTGAGAATATACGATAATTTCTAAACACGTTTTGAAAAACAGCTTAATGCCCCGTTTACACTTCTACTCTGCCAGCATGCTGGACCAGTGTACTGCCTTTTAGGAAAACACGTTCAACTGTGATCCAATGATCCAACGTATTGGACCAACGAAGGACCACCGTTGAACGTTTTTTTTCCTAAGAGGGCAGTAAACTGGCACCAGCTTGCTGGCAACCAAAATTTCGATCATTGACTGGGGCAATGACATTCCAAAAATCTTCAATTTGGCAAACAGACCCGCTTGTGAGGAATTCTGGCAACCGTCAGAAGACTGGCTGCATTCCGGCTGCTGTCAAAATTATTCAAGCGAAATTGCGTCATTATCTCGCCGAATGTGTCTTGTTTATTTCTCTCTTCCTTCTTTTTTCATTTGATGTTTGTCAATCCCGCATGTACATACAAAAAACGCATCTTGAGACGAGTTAAAATAGATTGAAATATGTGTATGTTTGGAAGTGAGAAAGCATTGTTATTGGCAATAACATTTTCATAATTAGTATGTATCAAAAGCAATAATTGATTGCCTTTCATACGTACTATTTAATGAAAAAATGAAACCAAGACGCTCAAAATGTAGAACCGATTCAAAACGGTTCTGCCAATCTTGTATGGCAAGAATCTGACAGAAACAGAACCGTTAATAACCGCTAGGAAAAATTCTCTGGCGGAAACGGTTGTTGCATTGTTGCCAGACTTTTGCCGGAATTCTGGTAAAATTCCGGCAAAAATGGCTGGCAGACATACCCAACCGTCTGAGGGGAAATTTACCCGCCGAGTACAAGTGGGAAGTACACGCTCATTCAATGTTAATCTCAAGTGAGTAATTTGTACTCATTTTTGATTATTCAGTTCAAATGTCAAAAAGTGAGTAATATTGAGTTAGAAGAATGAGTACCTTTGACTCAGTTTCTAAATCGACAACAAGCTTTACTCACAGAGGTTTGAAAACGTTGTGTAAAAATTTACGTTCACTGAGCTTTTCCATTTGTCGAAGGCGGAACTTTCCTCTTGGTCGAAAGCGGTACCAGATTATACGGGCACATTAACAAAATGCTGATTCGCGCAGGTTTCAGTGACAGTTGTTCTTGTTTTCGTATTATTCACGCTCGAAAATGTCTGTTTATGTGCCTAATTCTCGCCATTTGCGGGAAGTTTTACTTTTCTGTTACAATTCGAAAAAAAATGCAACTGAAGCGCATCGAATGCTTTCAGAAACTTACAGTGATGCTGCTCTGAGTAAAAGAACGTGTCGGGAGTGGTTTCAACGTTTTAAAAATGTGTCGAAGACAAACATGATGGTAAAAGAGAAAAAACCTTCAAAGATGAATAACAATTTACTACGAGCTTGTAAAACCATCACAGAAGATTGCTACCGAACGCAACTGATGCGCCTTAGTCGCGCGCTAAAAGAAAAGCGGCCACAGTATCAAGAGCGACATGGCAAAGTCATCCTCCAACACGACAATGCTCGGCCTCACGTCGCAAAAGTGGTCAAAAAATATCTGGAAACGCTGAAATGGGAAGTCTTGCCCCACCCGCGGTATTCCCCTTCTGACTTCACCTAAATAAAGTATTAAAACATTTGCTTGTTTTTGAGATTTATTAAATAATTTAGCAAAGTGTAAAGATGAAATGTGTTCTTCGATTTTTGTTTAAGCTTGTTTGTAAACAGTACCGCTGAACTGTCAAAGATGAATTTTTGTTCATTCGTGACATCACGATAAAAAAATCAATGGTGATTGTTTTGACATATCCCATGTATTAGGTTTTGCACGAACTTGACATAACCTCACAAAAATGAACAGGATGAACTTCACAGTTTAAAAGTTCATCAGAAGTTCATCGTTCGAATGTAAAAATTGCAGGTCGTCTCACACTCAACAGATTCATACATAAATCGCTCCTTGATGCTGGAAACACTTACAGGGCAATCTTTTTAGTTATTTTCACAGTGGAATACATTTTTAAAAGGCACATTTTCGTCATTTTTTCAATTTTTAACTTGTAGTCGCAAAGCAAAACAAGTACACGGCAACTGTCAAAGATGAACTTGATTCATCGGCAGCTCATTTGTGTCGTCATCGTGCAAAACCTAATTTAGAAAATTTTTTAACGATTTTCTCAATTTACTTGAGTTTGAAAGAATGCAATTTACTTGAGTTTGAAAGAACCTTGCAAATATGGGTAAGAAAAACGATTATTCACGTGTTGTCATCAAACATATGATTTCAAATTGTCCTATACTTTGACAAATTTTAAATGATTTAGATGATAAAACATGAGTAATTAGACTAGTCATAAAACTTTTGATAATAATTTATCAATTAATCTCAAAATCCAATTCAAAAAAACAAAGTATATCCCAGATATGAAAACAGTACCCCACCTCACTTCTTCAAATTTGGTTTTTCAAGTTACGATTTCTCCATAAATATCAATCAAACATACAACGTAAAGTTACTGAATCATTAATGATCGATTTTTTTACCAAATTTTCACACGTTTTTGTATGTTAGTATTCGATTCATAAGAAAAATTAATAAAAACCCTGCATTTTGTGCGAATCTTCAAGCAAAATCTGAAAATTATCACCATCCTTTAGTTTAAAGCCCGCCACTCGGGCAGTGCTGCGATCGCAAAAGATTGGTTGGATTCTTCAACATGATTCCGATCAGCAATTGGCTGGATTAACAGGTAGCGACACCTGCCAATGAAAACTGGAATCAAGAAAAGGAGGATTCTTTCGGAAATTTTCATATCGGCAATTGAAGAATCCAACCAACTCTTTTGCGATCGATGCGCTACCCGAGTGGCGAGCTTTGAACTAAGCGATGGTGATAATTTTCAGATTTCGCTTGAAGATTCGAACAAAATGCACGGTTTTTTATTTTTTTTCTTATGAATCGAATACTTACATACGAAAACGTGTGAAAATTTGGTAAAAAATCGATCATTAATGATTCAGTAACTTTCCGTGGTATGTTCGATTGATATTTATGGAGAAATCGTAAGATGAAATATCAAATTCGAAGAAGTGAGGTTGGGTAATGTTTTCATATCTGGGATATTCTTTGTTTTTTGGGTTGGATTTTGACATTAATTGATAAATTATGATCAAAAGTTTTATCACTAGTTTAATTACTCATGTTTTATCATCTATATAAAATCTGCATGTGAACTGAAAATTTCAAATTTCATCCGAGATTGTCAAGAGTATAGGACAATTTGAAATCATATGTTTGATGACAACACGTGAATAATCGTTTTTCTTACCCATATGTGCAAGGTTTTGTCATCTGCTTTCTTTCAAACTCAAGTAAATTGAAAAATTCGTCAAAATTTTTTCTAAATACATGGGATATGTCAAAACAATCACCATAACGCTATCTCGTGGTGACCACGCTGATTGGATTGTTCAATAATGATTTGCAACATTTTTATCGTTTATTCAAGAGTACGAATAGATATTAGCAATAAAAGTACACTCGGAGTAGAAGAAAATCGATTTCAAAGTGATTACTACTACTTTTTTTTAGTGTAAATTACGATTAAGCATGGAAAATCTTCAGAAATGTGTGAAATTGGGTAAGGTTAGGTTTTTTTGGATCAACATTTTTCAAACAGAAACCAGTGTAATAATGATTTCTCGAGCAGCGCCTCTACATTTCAGTTTTGCGACAATACTGAAATATAGAGCCGCTGAATGTTTAGAGATGAAGCAAGAACTGTCAAATCGGCAGGAAAATTTCTAATTACTCCACCTTTTCAACGATTTCTTATAAAAACGGGCAAATTCATTTGAAAGAAGAAGTTGAAGAAAAACTACAAGGATCAGCCCCATGGGGTTGTTCGAACCGTTGATGTGGAACAAGGCAACCAAAATTTCTAATGATCAACAATCAAAAAGTTCAATCAATCCGAACCAACACCGAACATCATTTGTCTTGATTTGCATTTGTTTTATGACCGACGAAATTACACCATTATCCCAAATATATGCAATTATATTTTTGTACATACTTTCGATTTCGATAATTAAGCTTCTATTCGCCAAGCTTGAGTTCAAGTTTTTTTATGCAAGCAGTTTTTTAGCGTTAAGTTTCTCTACCATTCTGCGATTTCGGTTGAAGCGATAAACTATTTCTCATTATCAATCGAGTTCATCTAATACAAATTAGAAATCAATCCTAAGCACTCAAAATTTATCCAGAGGTTGTGGTCAATTTCTCATGGGGAAACGACATAACATGGAATTCCGAACTTGCATGACACAAGATCAGAGCATACCAATTAAGGGCTGAGGCCAGTGTGTTTTAGGGTGTATTAAAGGGCTATTTTCTCGCTTCAAATCTGATTTTCTCAGAAAAAGTGACGAATATCAAAAAACCCAACAGACAATCTCTTGGAAATTTAGTTTAGATTATTCTGTGAAAATTTCAGAATGATTGTTTGACTTTAGCGGTCGGGAAAGTCTTTTTTCTGAAGGAAAGTTGCATAGCTGAAAAGGCAACTTTCAACTTGTTCATTGAATGTCTCGCCTTCAAAAGCATGGATCAAAAATCTATCCTGACAATGTCCAGATAATTTAGTTTAGATGCGATTAGTGCATGAAAACATATATGTTGTCGCGATAAAAATTAAGTGCATGTTATTTTTGTAATGGTAAGTACGTTTCTATGGCGGCACCATTTCTGCCTGGTAACGTAACGAAACATGAGAGAGAAATAATATCGGCTCATCAAGGCTGCCAAACAAGCGGTAGCTTTATTGGATTTTATGTGATGTAGTCAAACTTCTAACCGAAAATATCAAAACTTTCTTGGCCACCCGGCCACATCGAGAGTCATTTTACACATATACGAGAGAGCATAAAGAGAAATGTAATACGCACAGCGAGCGACACGGTTTTACGCTCACAACTGGCATCACCCCTTAAAGCTTCAAATCGTTTTATGGCACATTTTTGTCTTGCTGTCTAGCAACAACCTACCTCTAGCATGCTAGGAATAGGACTGAAACGTTAGCTTTAATTTCGCTTCTATTTATAGATTCGCGTGCTTCCAATAGCTTCGCTTTTTCATCGCTTTTTCTCTTTGATACATCGCTTACTCCTTCAAAACCGTCGACTATGGCAGGGAAATCCGGTATGCTGGAGATTTTTTGCAGACAAAATAGGACACTGCTAGCTATTAATCAACATTTCAATGATATACAATTCAAAATACATGGCTATGAACATTCAAATCAATACGTAGAAATATTTCCTATCAAATGATGAAATAATATTAATAATTGATACAAAACAGACTGAGCTGTAAGTGTTTAAAACCTGACCACATTTCTACGTGTAGTTTTTCTTGAGCTTCTGATTTGCACCCCTATATAGAAAATAAAGATGTGTTCCACATCAAAAGTTTTTACTCTGAGTTGGTAATGTTGATCTTAGTTCATTGTGCGAAATCTTGCGTTTATTCAGAATAGAGCATTAAACTTGGTTTGATACTATTTTTCAAATGCCTGGAAATAACAAATAAAGTATCCAAAATAAATAGTACTCGATCGCTATACATTCTAGTATTCGAGAAATCAACATTACACCGGTTTCTGTTTTGAAAAATATTAATCCAAAATAATCTAACCTCACTCAATTTCACATATTTCTGAAGATTTTCCATGTTTAATCGTAAACGTGATTTATCCACCGTAAAAAACGTGCTTAATCCACCTAGCAGTGAAATGATACCTTTTTTTATCAATCCGCATTGCATGAATATTCTTCGGTGTTTCAGTTCTCATGACATTATCTCAATGACCGTCGTTTTAGGACGCAGTTTGAGATTTCAATCATTCCGACATTACCGTGTCATGTCGAAACTGCATATCGGATCGAATTTAAACGTGTTACAATCGATTGAACATTCCATGAGATGTCGAGGTAAGTTCCACTTTAGAGCTTATCTACGGTTCTTCTAGAGCCAGTATTCAGGAACCAGTATAACCTAAAAGGATTCGTATAGCCATAAACTAATATGACGAATGAAATGCAATAGTTTTGAATCCAACTTTGAAGCTTTTTTGGGATGGCAATCTTCTATATTGTTTGAATTTTAAAAACTCATCACTCTGTAATTCTAGAATTGGATAAAATTCATTAATTTTGTATGG
Organism: Malaya genurostris; assembly: GCF_030247185.1. Lineage (NCBI taxonomy): Eukaryota > Metazoa > Arthropoda > Insecta > Diptera > Culicidae > Malaya > Malaya genurostris. The sequence continues at coordinate 162,457,423 of NC_080571.1, read as the reverse complement.
GGCCATAAATCCTTTAATTCGATTTGCGCTTTTTTGAGAAAACGATTGAGCTTTGAGAAACGATCCAAAAATCTGTGTTGCCTAATTCAGTTAAATTCACCTGAGAAGCTGTATAGTTTACATTTGATTCCATATGTTTGAAGATCAGTTTTGACATCTTTGAGAATTCGTAGCTCGAATTAAATTTTTTAATACCTTCCGAGTCGAAAACTGAATATCGCTAAAACTGAAATAAGTTTATTTGGTTATCGACTATCCAAATCTTCAAACCCGATAAACCTGATTATTTTATGTGAAATAGACATTTTTATACCAAACATTCCGTATCTCCTGAACCGAAAGTCGGGTCTGACTAAAAAGAAAGATTTTTTATAGGATTTTAAACCTTTCATTTGAATCTTAGATCGGTCCAGCCAACAATGATTTACAACTTTGTAACTGTAGTTCCGGAACCAGAAATCGGACCAAAACATAATTCAGGAACCTTGTTTGAGAGCATACAACTTTTCATATGAATCTGTGTTTGTAGAGAACGGTTGAGTCATCTCCGAGAAAATTGAGTGAAATTTTTTGCCACACAAGCAATTGCTGATCTCGACGAACTGATTCGAATGATATATGGGTGTTATGTTCTTCAAACATTTATTGATGTAAGTAATTTAAATCAATATAATTATGGAATTGCTTCAACTCGAAAATGCTACCATCATCTGTCATATTCGAACGATTATGTTGCCAAAAACGAACCGTGCTAAAATCAGTCCAAGGCAAAATGTCTTGAAAAAGGGTGCTGTACACAGTCTTTTTGGTACTTAGAAACAATTGTATGCAACAGTAAGAAATCTAAGAAAAATCGTGTTCCACTTTGGTTTCAAACATTGCAAAAGCGCTCAAAATTCATACTGATGGAATAGGGAAAAAAGTCGCTTACACAAAAATATCGATATTTCCGTTAAAAGTGGACGAATTTTAACAATCTATGGCTTGTTGGATAGGTATTACCGTGCGAAATCTAAGTCTGAAAACATATTCTGTTTTCAAGGTCAATTGTTACAGATGATGTCAAAAAACTGAAAATTATGACATACAATTTCGTATAATTCAAAAAGTAAACATCCGATCTCAAAACCATTCAATAGTGTTCTGGGTTCTTTCATTTGCGACTAGTTTGATCAAAATCGGTCCAGCCATCTCTGAGATCTCGACCTCTTGGTTGACAACACACATATAGACACACACACACACACACACACATTTCAGCTGGACATTTGCTCAGTTCGTCGAGCTGAATCGATTGGTATATGACATTCGGCCCTCCGGGCCTTGGAAAATTTTTCTAAAGTTTGAGCGAATTCTATACCTATTATATATATATATATATATATATATATATATATATATATATATATATATATATATATATATATATATATATATATATATATATATATATATATATATATATATATATATATATATATATATATATATAAACCTGATTTAATCCACCTAGTGGTGTAATGATGCCTCTCTCATATCAATCATATAATATAATATATATCGTATATAATACAGTAGTATTCTTCACAATAATTTTCTTCGATTCTTAAAAGAATAAACGAAATCGGTTTGTTTGACCGTCTACTGATAAAAACTATCAATTGGAAAAGATTTGAGGTCGATTTAGAAAATTGTTTAATAGTTTTCCTCATTTTCAGAGATGGTATACAATTTTAACCCACTTTATTCTATATTTCCGGATCCGGAAGTCGGATCCGCATGAAATTCAGGAATAACGCATTTGAACCTAAGTTTGTGAAAATCGGTTCAGCCATCTCTGAGAAAAGTTAGTGCACTTATTTTCACAATTTTTTGCACATTTTACCCCATAATTCCGGAACCGGAAGTCGGATCAAAATAATATTCAGAAATTTTGTATGGGACCACAAGACCTTTATTTGAATCTAAGTTTGTGAAAATCGGTTCAGCCATCTTCGAGAAAAGTTAGTGCAAAAAAACGTTACATACACACATACGCACATACACACACATACACACACACACAAAGACATTTCGCGTACTCGACGAACTGAGTCGAATGGTATATGACACTCGGCCCTCCGGGCCTAGGTTCAAAAGTCGGTTTTCACAGTGATTGCATAACCTTTCTATATGAGAAAGGCAAAAAAAAATTTTTCTTCGATTCTTAAAAGAATAACCAAAATCGGTTTGTTTGACCGTCTACTGATAAAAACCATCAAATTGGAAAAGATATGAGGTCGATTTAGAAAATTTTTTAAGGTTTTTCCCCATTTTCAGTGATGGTATACAATTTTTAATACACTTTACCCTATATTTCCGGATCCGGAAGTCGGATCCGCATGAAATTCAGGAAAAACGCATGGGACCACAAGACCTTTCATTTGAACCTAAGTTTGTGAAAATCGGTCACGCCATCTATGAGAAAAGTTAGAACACATATTTTATTTTTTTTTGCACATTTTACCCCATAACACCCGAACCGGAAGTCGAATCCAAATAATATTCAGGAATTTTGTATGGGACCACAAGACCTTTCATTTGAATCTAAGTTTATGAAAATCGTTTCAGCCATCTCTGAGAAAAGTTAGTGCACTTATTTTCACAATTTTTTGCACATTTTACCCCATAATTCCGAAACCGGAGGTCGGATCAAAATAATATTCAGGAATTTTGTATGGGACCACGAGACCTTTGATTTGAATCTAAGTTTGTGAAAATCGGTTCAGCCATCTCCGAGAAAAGTTAGTGCAAAAAAACTTTACATACACACATACACACACACAGACATTTTGCGTACTCGACGAACTGAGTCGAATGGAATATGACACTCGGCCCTCCGGGCCTCGGTTCAAAATTCGGTTTTCACAGTGATTGCATAACCTTTCTATATGAGAAAGGCAAAAAAGGTAAAAAGTAGCAGTAATCATTTTGAAATCGATTTTCTTCTACTCCGAGTGTACTTTTATTGCTAATATCTATTTGTACTATTGAATAAGCGATAGAAATGTTGCAAATCACTACTGCCGATATGAAAATTTCCGAAAGAATCCTCTTTTTCTTGGTTCCATTTCTCATTGGCAGGAGTAGCTACCCGTAAATCAGGTTTGCAACAATGTGCTAATTTTTCCAGTTTATCCTAGATTTTGTCAGATCTCGCTAGATCTTTACGGTTGTTGCCTCTATACGATAGGTGGCGAGACATTTTTTTTGCTCACTGAAAATGAAACCCGGCAATATATTCTTTGTATATAGTAGAACTAGAGTGACTATAATCAGAGTGGCGACAGCTGTTCGTTTGGAATGACAGCTCCCAGTTCCAAACGATCAAACGACCTGTCAATTTTAATGTAAAGCTAATGGAATGTTTTGAATTGTTGCCAAAATTACGGATGAGATGTCGTCACTCTGGTTATAGGCACTCTAAGTAGAACCAGACAAATCCAGATAAATATTTGAGTTTCGATATATTTTTGAAAAAAGAACCTGGCAACTCTGCTGGAAACGCATGCAGGGCAATCGTGTGGTTCTTTTCTATGCGAAACACATTTTATCAGACACTTTTGCGTCATTTTTCAACATTTAATTTACTGTTACAAAACAAACGCACGACAGCTGTCAAAGATTAACTTGATTCATAGGCAATTCATTTGTGTCGTCATCGTGTTTGGCCTAATTGATTAAATAGATCTATATGCATTTCCAGCATCAAAGAGGTGTGGAATAGAGATGGTCGGGTATAGAAATTCTTATACCCGAATCCGACCTGTACCCGAGTGGTCAGCAAAAAAATTTACCCGTATCCGACCCGTACCCGATTAAAAATTTAAAAAATAACCCGTACTCGACCCGCACCCGATCAACAATAAAAAAAATTACCCGAACCCGATAAAAAATTGAAAATTTTACCCCTACTCGATTAAAAATTTCCTATACCCGTACCCGACCCGAATAAGTAGTAAGAATTTTACCGAAATTCAGGATGGAGAAAATAATGTTTTTTAGATAGCGAGCCGTATCAGGCTCTAGTTGGTAAGTGAAATACATTAAAATGCTTGTTTACATTTGAACATAAAAATACACTGTGAAGCATGAATAGATTTCCAACGTCTTTGATACTTTATACTCATTTACAAATGTGGAGTAATATATACACAATTTTTTTGAGAAGCATAGGGTAACAGAGGTATTTTGGCCTACTTTAGGATTGATTTTATTTTGGCCCACTTTGAATAAATATCCACCTAATGTCTTTGAAAAACCTCTCCGCAATGGATAATTTAATGTGATTAGCTTTAAATTTATGCAACATCGGTTACTTAACATCGATAAAATCCGATAAAATTGATAAAGTTTGTTAGGTGGGCCAAAATATATGAAGTGGCCAAAATACCTCTGTTACCCTATTTACCCAAAATGTCGTAATACCCGTTGTATTCAATTTTGGGCAGGTATGGCTTTTACGAAACAGTGCGATTTTGGATCCAATTCTTTAGAACCACAAGTAAGCGTGCTCATTATCTTGACACACAAATAAATATTCACATTCGAATCACTTGAAAAATCACGTCAAAAGGTTCCAAATGTCAAATTGAAAATTATACGTGACGAAAAAGAAATATTACGCGAACATCCCCTAAAATGAATAGAGTGTCATCAGTTCGTTTACGTCAATTGACCAAACATCAAACAATGTACGTGTTTTCCCGGTGTGAAAAATTCAATTTTGAAAATGATGAATAGTGAATCCTTCAAGTGTAAGCAGTTTGAACATTCGTGAGATTTTTTTTTGGTTACAATTTTTTTGCTTTGTAGTAAAAAATACTCAGTGTGGATATCACATAAAAATCTGCGATTTGTGTCACAAAATATGTGTAAATATATGAATATGTGGTTGTCCATAATATATATATATATATATATATATATATATATATATATATATATATATATATATATATATATATATATATATATATATATATATATATATATATATATATATATATATATATATATATATATATATATATATATATATATATATATATATATATATATATATATATATATATGTGTGTGTGTATAATGGTACCACCGCGCACAAACAGCTTATGTTCATGCTCTAGAAGCACTGAATGAAAACAGCAACCGTCCTGCGCTTCTCTCAATAAATTGCACCAAACATAGGAACAAGTGCGAATAGCAGCGGGTGAAACTCTTTCGTTCGCACACGTTACTTAATTCCTCAAGCACTCCATAACGCTAGACACTCACATAACTGAACACCAGCACGGCCATACGGAGGTATACGGAAGCAATTTAAACTACTTTCTTTGTATACGGAATAAACATGTGTGTTTTTCAGTACTGAAAGTTATCCATAGGACATCAGCTACTACTCTATCTCGTTCACATTTCAATCAACCATGCACTGAGAAAAATACTAGAGTAGCCGTAACCTGTTTGTCATGGTTATTTCAACTATATGCTTAAATAGTAACAACGACCATGATATGAGATTATTCACTATCTGTATTGTATAAAGTACTAGATAACAAAGACTATAACTTGAGAAGACTGTTTGTATTTATGACTTTTCTGGTATGGTCATTCTAACAATGGTTGTCATCTCAAAACGAAGAACAAATAGATAAAATAACCATCACAAGGAAGGTGAAATCGCTCATGATAAATTTGAGAAGCGAAGTAGTTATTGCTACCATGCCAGTATGTTCTTCTTTACAATGTACAAATGTTACCATGAGTAGTTGGCTAGAAGATTGTGAAGTTTGAAAACACTATTCATATTGTTCATATGAACAGAATCCATGTGATAACTACATGACCGTATAGTTTTTTTTCAACTATGTAATTCGTTTGAGATGACTATACAAATGATCAAATCCTCATTTCATTGGAACGCCAAATCTCATGTGGTACAATGAAACTGTAAAGGAATGCAAAATGTGTTGGAATTGAGCTCGTAATTGTTCATTGATGTTGGTTTTTCAAGTAAATTAAGTAAGTTGCATTGAGTACTGTTCAATAATTGTGTCGGCAACGGCTTTGATTTTCAAGGAAGCCGTTTAATTTTCAGGCCATTATGAATATAGACGTGTCGCATACGGACTGCCACCGGTTTCGGAGGAAACAACAACAAGCGCATCGTGAAGGATACGACGACCCACATTCACTTAACGGATTCGAATCTGACGGAGAAAAGCAGCTTGGTAGCATAGTTCGTTAGTTTATAGAGTATCGAGAGGACACGTACGAAGGTTCGTACTTCGACTCCGCTTATGATTTTGTCAAGCTTTCCTTTCTTTTTCCCAGGGAAACACATCCAAACAATACAGGATGTATACAAAGAATTCAACGTATTACATTCTCTACACAACCCAAGCTGGTCTATGAGACGGAAAAAGATGACGGAATATCATCAACCGACCTGTCAACCTGTGGAACTTGCCAAAAAACCAGTAATGGTAGTGCGAGTGCTTCAAGCAAATTTTCAATTGACGCTTCTACGTCACATCAACAGACAAAGTCAGATGCATTACGTCGACCAGTGGGCGTCGATGTCCAACAAGAAGTCGCGCTAAACCATCAACATCACAGTGAATCTAAAGCGGATCATTACGTAGACCGCACTCGACGTTATTTTTTTGAAAATAAAATAGATCTTGGTAATACTTTTTTGTTTTTATACTGATTCATATACCTTCCAAACAGTTTTTCATGTTCCACTGATCTTCAATACTGTTGAATCAAGCATTAAGTAGTGTTTTAAAAGAATCAACAATGAAATGTTAAATCTACTATGACTCTAGTTATAGTAAAAAGTACAATGTAAAAAAAGAAGGTGACACGGTTACCGTTACCTTCCCAATTTTTAAAGTTATTCATGCAATCAACTGTTCAATTTTACTATTCTGGAGGCAAAACTACTTATAGTAACAACGAACTGGTATATTGTCAACATCAACTGATGTTATAGTCAGTTGAAAACTACTATACTCGCATGGTCAAACTAACCCCCTAAAATAGTAACTGTTACCATAATATTTTTCTGAGTGTGTGTTTTACAAAGCAGTGTTGACAGTTTTTTTTGTTTCGCAAGTTTCTGAACTCTGGTTCAAAAGTCGGTTTTCACAGTGATTGCATAACCTTTCTATATGAGAAAGGCAAAAAAAAATTTTTCTTCGATTCTTAAAAGAATAACCAAAATCGGTTTGTTTGACCGTCTACTGATAAAAACCATCAAATTGGAAAAGATATGAGGTCGATTTAGAAAATTTTTTAAGGTTTTTCCCCATTTTCAGTGATGGTATACAATTTTTAATACACTTTACCCTATATTTCCGGATCCGGAAGTCGGATCCGCATGAAATTCAGGAATAACGCATGGGACCACAAGACCTTTCATTTGAACCTAAGTTTGTGAAAATCGGTCACGCTATCTATGAGAAAAGTTAGAACACATATTTTATTTTTTTTGCACATTTTACCCCATAACACCCGAACCGGAAGTCGAATCCAAATAATATTCAGGAATTTTGTATGGGACCACAAGACCTTTCATTTGAATCTAAGTTTATGAAAATCGTTTCAGCCATCTCTGAGAAAAGTTAGTGCACTTATTTTCACAATTTTTTGCACATTTTACCCCATAATTCCGAAATCGGAGGTCGGATCAAAATAATATTCAGGAATTTTGTATGGGACCACGAGACCTTTGATTTGAATCTAAGTTTGTGAAAATCGGTTCAGCCATCTCCGAGAAAAGTTAGTGCAAAAAAACTTTACATACACACATACACACACAGACATTTTGCGTACTCGACGAACTGAGTCGAATGGAATATGACACTCGGCCCTCCGGGCCTCGGTTCAAAAGTCGGTTTTCACAGTGATTGCATAACCTTTCTATATGAGAAAGGCAAAAAAGGTAAAAAGTAGTAGTAATCATTTTGAAATCGATTTTCTTCTACTCCGAGTGTACTTTTATTGCTAATATCTATTTGTACTATTGAATAAGCGATAGAAATGTTGCAAATCACTACTGCCGATATGAAAATTTCCGAAAGAATCCTCTTTTTCTTGGTTCCATTTTTCATTGGCAGGAGTAGCTACCCGTAAATCAGGTTTGCAACAATGTGCTAATTTTTCCAGTTTATCCTAGATTTTGTCAGATCTCGCTAGATCTTTACGGTTGTTGCCTCTATACGATAGGTGGCGAGACATTTTTTTTGCTCACTGAAAATGAAACCCGGCAATATATTCTTTGTATATAGTAGAACTAGAGTGACTATAATCAGAGTAGCGACAGCTGTTCGTTTGGAATGACAGCTTCCAGTTCCAAACGATCAAACGACCTGTCAATTTTAATGTAAAGCTAATGGAATGTTTTGAATTGTTGCCAAAATTACGGATGAGATGTCGTCACTCTGGTTATAGGCACTCTAAGTAGAACCAGACAAATCCAGATAAATATTTGAGTTTCGATATATTTTTGAAAAAAGAACCTGGCAACTCTGCTGGAAACGCATGCAGGGCAATCGTGTGGTTCTTTTCTATGCGAAACACATTTTATCAGACACTTTTGCGTCATTTTTCAACATTTAATTTACTGTTACAAAACAAACGCACGACAGCTGTCAAAGATTAACTTGATTCATAGGCAATTCATTTGTGTCGTCATCGTGTTTGGCCTAATTGATTAAATAGATCTATATGCATTTCCAGCATCAAAGAGGTGTGGAATAGAGATGGTCGGGTATAGAAATTCTTATACCCGAATCCGACCTGTACCCGAGTGGTCAGCAAAAAAATTTACCCGTATCCGACCCGTACCCGATTAAAAATTTAAAAAATAACCCGTACTCGACCCGCACCCGATCAACAATAAAAAAAATTACCCGAACCCGATAAAAAATTGAAAATTTTACCCCTACTCGATTAAAAATTTCCTATACCCGTACCCGACCCGAATAAGTAGTAAGAATTTTACCGAAATTCAGGATGGAGAAAATAATGTTTTTTAGATAGCGAGCCGTATCAGGCTCTAGTTGGTAAGTGAAATACATTAAAATGCTTGTTTACATTTGAACATAAAAATACACTGTGAAGCATGAATAGATTTCCAACGTCTTTGATACTTTATACTCATTTACAAATGTGGAGTAATATATACACAATTTTTTTGAGAAGCATAGGGTAACAGAGGTATTTTGGCCTACTTTAGGATTGATTTTATTTTGGCCCACTTTGAATAAATATCCACCTAATGTCTTTGAAAAACCTCTCCGCAATGGATAATTTAATGTGATTAGCTTTAAATTTATGCAACATCGGTTACTTAACATCGATAAAATCCGATAAAATTGATAAAGTTTGTTAGGTGGGCCAAAATATATGAAGTGGCCAAAATACCTCTGTTACCCTATTTACCCAAAATGTCGTAATACCCGTTGTATTCAATTTTGGGCAGGTATGGCTTTTACGAAACAGTGCGATTTTGGATCCAATTCTTTAGAACCACAAGTAAGCGTGCTCATTATCTTGACACACAAATAAATATTCACATTCGAATCACTTGAAAAATCACGTCAAAAGGTTCCAAATGTCAAATTGAAAATTATACGTGACGAAAAAGAAATATTACGCGAACATCCCCTAAAATGAATAGAGTGTCATCAGTTCGTTTACGTCAATTGACCAAACATCAAACAATGTACGTGTTTTCCCGGTGTGAAAAATTCAATTTTGAAAATGATGAATAGTGAATCCTTCAAGTGTAAGCAGTTTGAACATTCGTGAGATTTTTTTTTGGTTACAATTTTTTTGCTTTGTAGTAAAAAATACTCAGTGTGGATATCACATAAAAATCTGCGATTTGTGTCACAAAATATGTGTAAATATATGAATATGTGGTTGTCCATAATATATATATATATATATATATATATATATATATATATATATATATATATATATATATATATATATATATATATATATATATATATATATATATATATATATATATATATATATATATATATATATATATATATATATATATCTATATATATATATATATATATATATATATATGTGTGTGTGTATAATGGTACCACCGCGCACAAACAGCTTATGTTCATGCTCTAGAAGCACTGAATGAAAACAGCAACCGTCCTGCGCTTCTCTCAATAAATTGCACCAAACATAGGAACAAGTGCGAATAGCAGCGGGTGAAACTCTTTCGTTCGCACACGTTACTTAATTCCTCAAGCACTCCATAACGCTAGACACTCACATAACTGAACACCAGCACGGCCATACGGAGGTATACGGAAGCAATTTAAACTACTTTCTTTGTATACGGAATAAACATGTGTGTTTTTCAGTACTGAAAGTTATCCATAGGACATCAGCTACTACTCTATCTCGTTCACATTTCAATCAACCATGTGTTTTACAAAGCAGTGTTGACAGTTTTTTTTGTTTCGCAAGTTTCTGAACTCTGAGCTGAACTCAATTCTTTGTGATTTGAATTTTCTAATATTGACCATGAAGTTCATTGAACTTTAACTCGGTTCAATGAACTTTATGTTGGCCATGGGCTTAACCCGACGCAACTATAATTCTATTAATTTCCAAACATTCTCATGAGCTGAACTTGGCTTATTCGTTGCGCACTTCTGGCAACACTCTGTCTCGGGTTGGCGGTTCAATGCATAGGGCGCTGGTCTTACAAGCCAGTTGTCGTATGTTAGAGCCCCGACCTGGAAGGATTCTTAGTATCAGTAGGATCCATTGTAATAGCCATGTAATACAATTTGACCGGCTGCTCGGCCATCCATGGAAGTTGACCATCAATGTTAACTTCCCTCTCTGAGCAGCCTAGATAGCCGTGTAGTGTCGGTAGCGGTTTCCCAACTGGCTAAGAATAACGCTACGGTCCACCTGTACCGGTGGTATAAGTCCACCAAACAGGTAAGCCGTGTGGCATCCGGCGGAATTATTTTTTACCACGAATTGATCCACTGGTTTCCTGTTCCATGTCGTAAAAGGCCACAAAAATAGGAACTCCTAAGTCAAGGTGTATTTCCGTGGCGATGGCTGAATGGCTGCAGGAGGTTAAACATTGCAGTCGTGAACGGAATATCTTGGGTTTTTCCTCAAGGTGGTGTACTATCCCCACTTTTATGGAACCTAGTCGCTGATGGTTTGTTAAGGAAACTTAATAACCTTGGATTTCTGACTTATGGTTTTGCCGACGATTATCATATATTGATGACCGGTATAAGCATTAACACTCTCTTTGATTTAATGCAGCAAGCCCTGCGATCTGTTGAACAATGGTGTTGTCAGGTTGGATTATCTGTAAATCCGGGCAAAACATCAATGGTGCTTTTCACTCATCGTAGGATAATTACAGGAGCTCGTCCGTTGCAGTTCTTTGGTTCAGGGGTCACTGTGGTCGATCAAGTTAAATACGTCGGGGTTATTCTTGACTCAAAACTGAATTGGTCTGCTCACATTGACTTCAGGATTGAAAGAGCTTGCATGGCTTTCGGCCAATGCAGACGAGCTTCTGGAAAATCATGGGGACTCAAACCCAGATACATTGATTGGATCTACACAACTATTGTTAGACCAATTTTAGCATATGGATGTCTTGTATGGTGGCAGAAAGGAGAAGTCGCGACAGTTCAGTCAAAGCTAAATCATCTCCAAAGGATGGTCCTAATGGCGATAACAGGAGCATTCACGACAACTCCTAATGCTGCTCTAGAGGCGCTACTGTGTATTAAACCACTACATATGTTCCTAAAACAAGAAGCATTATCTTGTGCATACCGTCTTAGGGTTACAGGGCTTTGGAACAGTAACCCATTAGATTATGCTACCAGCCACACTCGCTTGTGGTCTCAAATGGTTACGTGGGATGAGTATTTACTCGCTCCTAGTGACCTAACTCTCACATGCAGTTTTCCTTTCAAAACATTCAATGTGAGCTATCCTCTTCGTGAGGAATGGTTGTCTGGTTGTCTGGAACGACAACTTGATGAACACATAGTTTGTTATACGGACGGTTCTCTGTTGAATGGTCGTGCTGGTGCTGGTGTCTACTGTCGTGAAATGAGGCTGGAGCAGTCTCATTCACTTGGTAGATACTGTACTGTGTTCCAAGCAGAAATCTACGCGATTCTGTGTGGAGTACAATCGGCGCTTCAGCAGAGGATCTGTGGTAAACGAATTTATTTTTGTTCCGACAGTCAGTCAGCCTTAAAAGCACTCAGTTCGAATGACTCACGGTCGAATCTAGTGATCGCATGTCGAACTCAAATTGAAGACCTCAGCATTTCAAATGCTGTTTACTTCTTATGGGTACCCGGCCATTCTGGTATTACTGGAAATGAATGGGCTGATGAGTTGGCAAGAGCTGGTGCAACGAATGATTTCGTTGGTCCTGAACAAGCTTTACCACTTTCAACTAGTTGGATAAAGCACAAGATTCGTTCTTGGGCTGCATCCAAACATGCCAGCTACTGGCGCAGCTTGCAAACTTGCGCTCAGACAAAAGCATTTCTACCAGATTTAAATCTGATAATGTCAAAGTGTCTACTGCATTTCTCCAAGTATCATTGCAGAATTCTGGTCAGAGCTCTGACTGGACATTGCAAACTCAATTATCACATGGCTACTATTCAACGTGCTGAGTATTATTCGTGTGATTTGTGTGAATGCGATTATGGTACTTCATATCATCTGATATGTAACTGTCCCGCATTGACGCAGCTACGTATCCGGGTTTTTGGTTCTCCATACATGGTTGAGTCTGTGTATGCGGAGCTAAAATTGAAGGATATTCTCTCGTTTCTTACCCAATGTGGTAAGCAGCTATAGTCAGAAGGGTTCATCGTTCTTCCTGGAGTGAATGAGTTCCTTCTGTATTCACCTTAAATAGGATTTAGCAGATTGTTTGGCATCCTTTGGGGGGTACCGAATTTACTTCTGCTCGTACATACTGCGAATCGTTCTGCATTCTTCCGGGAGTGCAGAATGGTGTCGCTTTTGTAAAATCTCTAAATCCTCTCGGGGGTTGGAGGTTTTATTAACAGCAGACTGTTCGGGGCCTTGTAGAGGTTCAGAATATACTTCTGCTTCCACTAAATGTGATCCTCAGCAGATTGTTCAGCATCCCTTACGGGTGCAGAATTTACTTCTGCTTTTATGTGTTTTTGTGTCGTCAATTTTTCCCATCCTCCTAGTCCAACCCTTACCATTTCCTTTCAATCCTTCCCTCTTATATATCGGGAAAATGATGCTAAAAACAAATTGATGGCAAGGCACAAATCTCCAAATATCAAGGGGAACGTGCCATTTGAGCCAATTTGTTCTGATTCCTGATAGTATCAGTAGGATCCATTGTAATAGCCATGCAATGATTCTGTACACTAAGAATCGGCTGAGAAGTCTGTTGAAACAGAAAGGCCAGGACTTTTTTTCTGGCAACACTTGAAAAAAAGCTTACCACGATTCTCTCTTTTTTTCCGGCTTTCTCGTCGTTTGTAAATCGTCTTAATCATACTTACGATGAAAATGAATTCAAGATTCTCCAGTTCAGTTTATCATGGCAGGATCGCCAATGTGATATTCTCCTTTCTGCGGATATCCACTTATATTCTGTACATTCGTTCGCGGACTTTGACTCAACGCATGTCACCGTCATTCCGCACTCCCACCCACTGCTACACGCTAACCCAATCATACTCAATGTGGATATCACATAATTCAGGATACCACAACACCCACGATGTTAACGGTAGCTGGTGGTTTTTACAGCCATTGAACTTCTGTGCCACCTCCGGTGGAAGCCTCAACGAGTGAACACGGTGAAAATTTGAGTATTTCGCGAGAAAAGATTTTCACCCGTACTTTTGCGACTCCACGTTGTTATGCATCGAAATTTTCATTTGTAGTCCAGTGAAAAGAAACGAAAATTTTACTGGCAATACACAGCAATACTTGCTGTACCATCAATCGCTGTCTTTTCAAGTTTGGTGACACCACCCAGAGATGAAGAATAAGAAGAACTTCTATGCAGATTTTTCGAAATAAATGTTCATGTTTTGCCTTTCTCATATAGAAAGGTTATGCAATCACTTGAAAACCCGACTAGTGAAAATTGGCCCGGAGGGCCAAGTGTCATATACCATTCGACTCAGTTCATCGAGCTGAGCAATGTCTGTGTGTGTGTGTATGTATGTGTGTGTGTGTGTATGTGTCAAATAATCTCACTAGGTTTTCTCGGAGATGGCTTGACCGATTTTGACAAACTTAGATTCAAATGAAAGGTCTCGTGGTCCCATACGGAATTCCTGAATTTGATCCGGATCCGACTTCCGGTTCCGGAGTTATAGGGTAAAGTGTGTTCAATATTGTACACCGTCACTTAAACCGGCGAAACAAAACACGTAAAAAAATTCCTAAACTGGTCTCAAAACTACACAAATCGATAGTCATTATCAATAGGCATCTAAACAAACCGATTTCGGCTATCCTGGTTCCCGGTATCCCGTTCCGGAAGTACCGGAAGAAGTGGTCATATATACCAAAATGGATCTCACTCACTTTTCTCCTCGATGGTTTGACCGATTTCCACAAACTTAAATTCAAATGAAAGGTCTTCCGGTCCCATACGGAATTCCTGAATTTCATCCGGATCTGACTTCCGGTTCCGGAGTTATAGGGTAAAATGTGTTCAATATTGTACACCGTCACTTAAACCGGCGAAACAAAAAACGTAAAAAATTTTCGAAACTGGTCTCAAAACTACACAAATCGATAGTCATTATCAGTAGGCAACTAAACAAACCGATTCCGGCTATCCTGGTTCCTGGTATCCGGTTCCAGAAGTACCGGAAATCGTGGTCATATATACCAAAATGGATCTCACTCACTTTTCTCAACGATGGTTTGACCGATTTCCACAAACTTAGATTCAAATGAAAGGTCTTCCGGTCCCATACGGAATTCCTGAATTGCATCCGGATCCGACTTCCGGTTCCGGAGTTATAGGGTAAAGTGTGTTCAATATTGTACACCGTCACTTAAACCGGCGAAACAAAAAACGTAAAAAATTTTCTAAACTGGTCTCAAAACTACACAAATCGATAGTCATTATTAGTAGGCAACTAAACAAATCGATTCCGGCTATCCTGGTTTCCGGTATCCCGTTCCGGAAGTACCGGAAGTAGTGGTCATATACACCAAAATGGATCTCACTCACTTTTCTCAGCGATGGTTTGACCGATTTCCACAAACTTAAATTCAAATGAAAGGTCTTCCGGTCCCATACGATATGCCTGAATTTCATTCGGATCCGACTTCCGGTTCCGGAGTTATAGGGTAAAGTGTGTTCAATATTGTACACCGTCACCTAAACTGGTCTCAAAACTATACAAATCGATAGTCATTATCAGTGGGCAACTAAACAAACCGATTCCGGCTATCCTGGTTCCCGGTATCCGGTTCCGGAAGTACAAATAGAATACCACAATATTATATGTACATGAGAAAGGCATCATTACACCACTAGGTGGATTAAAACAGGTTTTTATAATTAGAATCCTAAAGATTTGTATGAAAATTTGAAAAAATCTCCAACCAATATTTAAAATAACAGTTTTCTGGTATCTGAATGTGATATGAGTACTACACTACATTTTATATATGAATCAAATACTTTTTACTGGATTGTGCATTAAACAGCTTTAAAAACATCTATTTAAACCTACGTGAAAAGTAGGGTCTGACCAGAGATGCCAGATATTTTCATAGAAAATCTGTATTGATTCGTATGAAATATCTGTATTTATCTGAATTCGCTAATAAAATGAAATTTCTACAATACAATTATGTTAAAAGGTGTTATTCCAATAGATTATGGTTATAGAGTGGTAGAATAAATTTCATATCTTTTATTATATTCATCGACGAACTTTTATAGTTTTTTCCTATCAACAACAATTGAATTATGGTGCCATATTCTTGTCTAATTTGAAAATGTCGTATGTTCGAGCCCCGACCTGGAAGGGTTCTTAGTGTCAGTAGGATCCATAGTACCAACCATGCAATGATTCTGTACACTAAGAATCGGCTGCGAAGTCTGTTGAAACAGAAAGGCCAAATTCCACAAAAGGAATGTAATGCCAAGACTTTGCTTTTTGGTGAAATCTGTATAAATCTGTATTAAATTTAAGAAATCTGTTAGAAATTTGTACTCTGTATTAAATCTGTATGCGCATGTAAAAATCTGTATGATACAGATAAATCTGTATAATGATGTATCTGTATCTGTATCTTAGAGCTAAGGCCGTGTGTCTTATCAAATATGTTATAAAAATGTAGGGTGGAAAATATTCACATAACATTTCACGTAACTTTGATGTGATCGTTTTTTTTTATAAAGAAAAGAAATGTTTTTTCTGGAAAAAGATGCCAGTTGTCAGGTCTGGTCCCAGGCGCGAATTTCAAAAACCGTTGAATCAATTTGTTTATTTTTCAGAAGAACTGTTTTGCAATAAAAAATTCTCGTCAACTTGCAAAACTAAAAACTAAAATTAAACACTTTATTAATGAATCCGAAGTAAAGGGTACTAACTAGCTATTACGAACACTCGGCAGAGAAAGACCATCTGTACTTCACATGAATATGTTTGCAAGTTGACGAGAATTTTTTATTGCAAAACAGTTCTTCTGAAAAATAAACAAATTGATTCAACGGTTTTTGAAATTCGCGCCTGGGACCAGACCTGACAACTGGCATCTTTTTCCAGAAAAACATTTCTTTTCTTCATTAAAAAAAACGATCACATCAAAGTTACGTGAAATGTTATGTGAATATTTTCCACCCTACATTTTTATAACATATTTGATAAGACACACGGCCTTAGCTCTAAGATACAGATACAGATACATCATTATACAGATTTATCTGTATCATACAGATTTTTACATGCGCATACAGATTTAATACAGAGTACAAATTTCTAACAGATTTCTTAAATTTAATACAGATTTATACAGATTTCACCAAAAAGCAAAGTCTTGGCATTACATTCCTTTTGTGGAATTTGGCCTTTCTGTTTCAACAGACTTCGCAGCCGATTCTTAGTGTACAGAATCATTGCATGGTTGGTACTATGGATCCTACTGACACTAAGAACCCTTCCAGGTCGGGGCTCGAACATACGACATTTTCAAATTAGACAAGAATATGGCACCATAATTCAATTGTTGTTGATAGGAAAAAACTATAAAAGTTCGTCGATGAATATAATAAAAGATATGAAATTTATTCTACCACTCTATAACCATAATCTATTGGAATAACACCTTTTAACATAATTGTATTGTAGAAATTTCATTTTATTAGCGAATACAGATAAATACAGATATTTCATACGAATCAATACAGATTTTCTATGAAAATATCTGGCATCTCTGATCAGACCCTACTTTTCACGTAGGTTTAAATAGATGTTTTTAAAGCTGTTTAATGCACAATCCAGTAAAAAGTATTTGATTCATATATAAAATGTAGTGTAGTACTCATATCACATTCAGATACCAGAAAACTGTTATTTTAAATATTGGTTGGAGATTTTTTCAAATTTTCATACAAATCATTAGGATTCTAATCATAAAAACCTGTTTTAATCCACCTAGTGGTATAATGATGCCTTTCTCATGTACATATAATATTGTGGTATTCTATTTGTACTTCCGGAACCGGATACCGGGAACCAGGATAGCCGGAATCGGTTTGTTTAGTTGCCCACTGATAATGACTATCGATTTGTATAGTTTTGAGACCAGTTTAGGTGACGGTGTACAATATTGAACACACTTTACCCTATAACTCCGGAACCGGAAGTCGGATCCGAATGAAATTCAGGAATATCGTATGGGACCGGAAGACCTTTCATTTGAATCTAAGTTTGTGGAAATCGGTCAAACCATCGCTGAGAAAAGTGAGTGAGATCCATTTTGGTGTATATGACCACTACTTCCGGTACTTCCGGAACGGGATACCGGGAACCAGGATAGCCGGAATCGATTTGTTTAGTTGCCTACTAATAATGACTATCGATTTGTGTAGTTTTGAGGCCAGTTTAGAAAATTTTTTACGTTTTTTGTTTCGCCGGTTTAAGTGACGGTGTACAATATTGAACACACTTTACCCTATAACTCCGGAACCGGAAGTCGGATCCGGATGCAATTCAGGGATTCCGTATGGGACCGGAAGACCTTTCATTTGAATCTAAGTTTGTGGAAATCGGTCAAACCATCGTTGAAAAAAGTGAGTGAGATCCATTTTGGTATATATGACCACGATTTCCGGTACTTCCGGAACCGGATACCAGGAACCAGGATAGCCGGAATCGGTTTGTTTAGTTGCCTACTGATAATGACTATCGATTTGTGTAGTTTTGAGACCAGTTTAGAAAATTTTTTACGTTTTTTGTTTCGCCGGTTTAAGTGACGGTGTACAATATTGAACACATTTTACCCTATAACTCCGGAACCGGAAGTCAGATCCGGATCAAATTCAGGAATTCCGTATGGGATCGGAAGACCTTTCATTTGAATCTAAGTTTGTGGAAATCGGTCAAACCATCGCTGAGAAAAGTGAGTGAGATCCATTTTGGTATATATGACCACTACTTCCGATACTTCCGGAACGGGATACCGGGAACCAGGATAGCCGAAATCGGTTTGTTTAGATGCCTATTGATAATGACTATCGATTTGTGTAGTTTTGAGACCAGTTTAGGAATTTTTTTACGTGTTTTGTTTCGCCGGTTTAAGTGACGGTGTACAATATTGAACACACTTTACCCTATAACTCCGGAACCGGAAGTCGGATCCGGATCAAATTTAGGAATTCCGTATGGGACCACGAGACCTTTCATTTGAATCTAAGTTTGTCAAAATCGGTCAAGCCATCTCCGAGAAAACCTAGTGAGATTATTTGACACATACACACACACACACATACATACACACACACAGACATTGCTCAGCTCGATGAACTGAGTCGAATGGTATATGACACTTGGCCCTCCGGGTCATTTTTCACTAGTCGGGTTTTCAAGGGATTGCATAACCTTTCTATATGAGAAAGGCAAAACATGAACATTTATTTCGGAAAATCTGCTTAGAAGTTCTTCTTATTCTTCATCTCTGGGTGGTGTCACCTAACTTGAAATGACAGCGATTGATGGTACAGCAAGTATTGCTGTGTATTGCCAGTAAAATTTTCGTTTCTTTTCACTGGACTACAAATGAAAATTTCGATGCATAACAACGTGGAGTCGCAAAAGTACGGGTGAAAATCTTTTCTCGCGAAATACTCAAATTTTCACCGTGTTCACTCGTTGAGGCTTCCACCGGAGGTGGCACAGAAGTTCAATGGCTGTAAAAACCACCAGCTACCGTTAACATCGTGGGTGTTGTGGTATCCTGAATTATGTGATATCCACATTGAGTATGATTGGGTTAGCGTGTAGCAGTGGGTGGGAGTGCGGAATGACGGTGACATGCGTTGAGTCAAAGTCCGCGAACGAATGTACAGAATATAAGTGGATATCCGCAGAAAGGAGAATATCACATTGGCGATCCTGCCATGATAAACTGAACTGGAGAATCTTGAATTCATTTTCATCGTAAGTATGATTAAGACGATTTACAAACGACGAGAAAGCCGGAAAAAAAGAAAGAATCGTGGTAAGCTTTTTTTCAAGTGTTGCCAGAAAAAAAAGTCCTGGCCTTTCTGTTTCAACAGACTTCTCAGCCGATTCTTAGTGTACAGAATCATTGCATGGCTATTACAATGGATCCTACTGATACTATCAGGAATCAGAACAAATTGGCTCAAATGGCACGTTCCCCTTGATATTTGGAGATTTGTGCCTTGCCTTTGTTTTTAGCATCCTTTTTCCGATATATAAGAGGGAAGGATTGAAAGGAAATGGTAAGGGTTGGACTAGGAGGATGGGAAAAATTGACGACACAAAAACACATAAAAGCAGAAGTAAATTCTGCACCCGTAACTTGCAAACATATTCATGTGAAGTACAGATGGTCTTTCTCTGCCGAGTGTTCGTAATAGCTGGTTAGTATCCTTTACTCCGGATTCATTAATAAAGTGTTTAATTTTAGTTTTTAAAAAGTTAACATTGCTGATCCGAACTCTAACTGTTCGGATCGGATCAGCAATGTTAACTTTTTAAAAACTAAAATTAAACACTTTATTAATGAATCCGGAGTAAAGGATACTAACTAGCTATTACGAACACTCGGCAGAGAAAGAGAGTTAGAGTTCGGATCAGCAATGTTAACTTTTTAAAAACTAAAATTAAACACTTTATTAATGAATCCGGAGTAAAGGATACTAACACTCGGCAGAGAAAGAGAAACCTTTCGAAAATATTCGAGCAGTAAATTTTTTTACCCGGACCCAAGTGAGCAGCAAAATTTTTTACCCGTACCCGACACGTACCCGATTGAAAATAAAAATATTTACTCGTACCCGACCAAAAACCCGACGAGTACGGGTCGGGTTTCGGGTAAAATACCCGAGACCCAACCATCTTTAGTGTGGATAATTACCAAAAACGACGAAATGTTCTTGTTAGTGCGGCAATGACTTACGAAGATACTAATTCAATCTATCATTCTTTAGCAATAAACAAATAAAATAACATCTTTAAGCATAATTTTATTGTAAAAAAATAATTTATGAAAGAATAAAGCTAAATGCTGATATTTTATGCGAAGTAAAGAAGATTTACTATGAAAATATCTGGCATCTCTGCTCGACGGGATTAGCGTTGTCTGGTTTTGCAGATTTATGTGGCAAAAATCAGATTTTTCTCGTTAGGCCAAATACTCTAACCAAACAAAATAATTTTAAGCACATTTCACCCAATTCGTTCAATTACCTAATCTTAAGGTAAAGTGGCTACAGGTAGTTTCCGTTAGGCAAAGGTCGTTTGCCATTTACTGTCCGATCCGGCCAAATATATTACTACTACTTTTTTTTAGCGTAAACTACGATTAAATATTAAAAAAAATCGTCAGAAATGTGTGAAATTGGGTAAGGTTGGGTTTTATCGGATCAACATTTTTGTAATCAGAGACCAGTGTAATGTTGATTTCTCGAGTACTAGAATATATAGCGATCAAGTACAGTTTATTTTTTGTTATTTCCGGCATCTGAAAAATGTTATTGAACCAAGTTGAATGTTTTAGTTTAGTTAGTGTTAGTTAGTTTATTATAATCAACGTTACCACCGAAGAGTAAAGACTCTTTCTACTACTGCTACTATGATTTATCAAATGAATTCATCCGTTTTTATAAAAAAAATCGTTATAAAGGTGAAGTAATTGAAAAACTACAAGGATCAGCCCCACATCACATGGGCAAGGCAACCAAAATTTCTAATGATCTTCACACACTTGGAAAAAATCGTGAAAATTTAAATCATCAGTTACTAAAATATTCAAGCGTCAAAAATAACCCATTTTTAAATGTCTTATTAAGGAGCAAGACTCTTTGCAAGCGTATGAGCAGTGGTGGTAAATTGCGAACCGAACACCGATGCTTCTGGAAATTTACTCAAAAATGTTCACCGACCGTAAACATGCGATAGGTTCGAAAACTATTCCCTCGGTTAATGCGAAGGTGTTCTGTGCTCGGTGTTCGGCGAAGCAATCTGATTCGAACCGTTCAATTGGCGGACCATCGGTGAGGGCCGAGTAAACTGCGTTCGTTCGATGCGGTTTGTTAATTTTAGTTTTCGCATCCTGGTTTTGAAATTATAAATGCACACGTAATCAGCACAAAAAAAATTGTTTGGTTCGATTGATAAATCGCTCAATAGCAATCCAAATAGTATTATTTTGGACATTATCAGTGTGCGTAAGGTGGCTCGATATGGAAATAATAAGTTTTGGATCTTTTGCAAATTTTATGGTTTTGGTTATAGAATCTATACTTACCTTACCAAACAACTATAGGCCTGGGGTGTCCTTTGCTGTATCAAGAATACGTCTCCACATAACTCGGTCCATGGCTGCTCGTCGCCAGCCACTCAAGGCACGGACGCTTCTGAGATCACCCTCCACTTGATCGATCCACCTTGCTCGCTGCGCTCCTCTTCTTCTTTCACGTAACTTTCTTAACTTTTTAAAAACTAAAATTAAACACTCTATTAATGAATCCGGAGTAAAGGATACTAACTAGCTATTACGAACACTCGGCAGAGAAAGAGAAATCTTTCGAAAATATTCGAGCAGTAAATTTTTTTACCCGTACCCAAGTGAGCAGTAAAATTTTTTACCCGTACCCGATTGAAAATAAAAATATTTACTCGTACCCGACCAAAAACCCAAATAAAAATATTTACTCGTACCCGACCAAAGACCCAACCATCTTTAGTGTGGATAATTACCAAAAACGACGAAATGTTCTTGTTAGTGCGGCAATGACTTACGAAGATACTAATTCAATCTATCATTCTTTAGCAATAAACAAATAAAATAACATCTTTAAGCATAATTTTATTGTAAAAAAATAATTTATGAAAGAATACAGCTAAATGCAGATATTTTATGCGAAGTAAAGCAGATTTACTATGAAAATATCTGGCATCTCTGCTCGACGGGATTAGCGTTGTCTGGTTTTGCAGATTTATGTGGCAAAAATCAGATTTTTCTCGTTAGGCCAAATACTCTAACCAAACAAAATAATTTTAAGCACATTTCACCCAATTCGTTCAATTACCTAATCTTAAGGTAAAGTGGCTACAGGTAGTTTCCGTTAGGCACATGCAAAAATATACTTAAAGACGAGTTATATTTACTCTACAATTAAGTCGTATTTATTTAATTTTTGGCCGAGTCTCTGATATGCCAGAAAGTAAAGGCAAAGGTCGTTTGCCATTTACTGTCCGATCCGGCCAAATATATTACTACTACTTTTTTTTAGCGTAAACTACGATTAAATATTAAAAAAAAATCGTCAGAAATGTGTGAAATTGGGTAAGGTTGGGTTTTATCGGATCAACATTTTTGTAATCAGAGACCAGTGTAATGTTGATTTCTCGAGTACTAGAATATATAGCGATCAAGTACAGTTTATTTTTTGTTATTTCCGGCATCTGAAAAATGTTATTGAACCAAGTTGAATGTTTTAGTTTAGTTAGTGTTAGTTAGTTTATTATAATCAACGTTACCACCGAAGAGTAAAGACTCTTTCTACTACTGCTACTATGATTTATCAAATGAATTCATCCGTTTTTATAAAAAAAATCGTTATAAAGGTGAAGTAATTGAAAAACTACAAGGATCAGCCCCACATCACATGGGCAAGGCAACCAAAATTTCTAATGATCTTCACACACTTGGAAAAAATCGTGAAAATTTAAATCATCAGTTTCTGAAATATTCAAGCGTCAAAAAAAACCCATTTTTAAATGTCTTATTAAGGAGCAAGACTCTTTGCAAGCGTATGAGCAGTGGTGGTAAATTGCGAACCGAACACCGATGCTTCTGGAAATTTACTCAAAAATGTTCATAGTATTATTTTGGACATTATCAGTGTGCGTAAGGTGGCTCGATATGAAAATAATAAGTTTTGGATCTTTTGCAAATTTTATGGTTTTGGTTATAGAATCTATACTTACCTTACCAAACAACTATAGGCCTGGGCAGGGATGTCAGGTTCACAGATTAATCTGTGTTTCACAGATTTTGAGTTTTGTGCACAGATTTTAAAACTGACACAGATTTTCACAGATTTCTGAAAATGATCACAGATTTTCACAGATTCTTGACTAAATCACAGATTTTCACAGATTTTGGAAATCGAGTACACTTTAGCACCAAAAAGTACAGCACGTGTTGGTAGTAAGACCTTTTTTTTTTTTTTTTGCTCACTAAAACGGATGGTGTGACCTTGTGATTTTGAACTGCTATTGGAGTACGGAAAACGGTCACAGATTTTCACAGACAGGTTTTGGGTTCGATCACAGATTTTTGAAAAAATGACCTGGCATCTCTGGGCCTGGGGTGTCCTTTGCTGTATCAAGTATACGTCTCCACATAACTCGGTCCATGGCTGCTCGTCGCCAGCCACTCAAGGCACGGACGCTTCTGAGATCACCCTCCACTTGATCGATCCACCTTGCTCGCTGCCTCCTCTTCTTCTTTCACGTAACTTTCTTAACTTTTTAAAAACTAAAATTAAACACTCTATTAATGAATCCGGAGTAAAGGATACTAACTAGCTATTACGAACACTCGGCAGAGAAAGAGAAATCTTTCGAAAATATTCGAGCAGTAAATTTTTTTACCCGTACCCAAGTGAGCAGCACAATTTTTTACCCGTACCCGATTGAAAATAAAAATATTTACTCGTACCCGACCAAAAACCCAAATAAAAATATTTACTCGTACCCGACCAAAGACCCAACCATCTTTAGTGTGGATAATTACCAAAAACGACGAAATGTTCTTGTTAGTGTGGCAATGACTTACGAAGATACTAATTCAATCTATCATTCTTTAGCAATAAACAAATAAAATAACATCTTTAAGCATAATTTTATTGTAAAAAAATAATTTATGAAAGAATACAGCTAAATGCAGATATTTTATGCGAAGTAAAGCAGATTTACTATGAAAATATCTGGCATCTCTGCTCGACGGGATTAGCGTTGTCTGGTTTTGCAGATTTATGTGGCAAAAATCAGATTTTTCTCGTTAGGCCAAATACTCTAACCAAACAAAATAATTTTAAGCACATTTCACCCAATTCGTTCAATTACCTAATCTTAAGGTAAAGTGGCTACAGGTAGTTTCCGTTAGGCACATGCAAAAATATACTTAAAGACGAGTTATATTTACTCTACAATTAAGTGGTATTTATTTAATTTTTGGTTGATATGGTTAACTTAAGTTTAGCTTATTGAACAAAACTTGCTTGCTCTTTATATGTTGACAAATCTCGGGTAATTTTTCAAAAGGGCGTATAAGCAAGTGACAGTTTCTCTTGAATCATTCTCTCCTTCGATTATTGTGATGTGATTACAAAGATTTTCTTTGATATCACTATTCTGTTTGAATGTCGAAAGTTTCGGGTACACTCAAAATAATAATCATGTTATAGTTACGTGAAAAGTTATGTGAATATTTTCCACCCTACTTTTCACGTAGGTTTTAATAGACTAACATTTAAAAGCTGTTTAATGCATAATCCAGTAAAAGTTACGTGTTTCATAGGTAAAATGTAATGTACTGTTCATATCACATTTATCTATCAGTTCATATCAAATTTAGATACCAAAGAATCACTATTTTATATATTGGTTGAAGTCAAAAGGGAGATTTCAGATTTTTATATAAATCTAAAAAATGAAAAATGCCATGAAAAATAAAACATTTATTCTAGGAAATCAGCGTAGAATTTTAAATAAAAATAAAAAGCAAAATGAAAATAAAAAGCAACTAATAACGTCGTGGGATCTCGAATCGACAAACCTCCAGAAATCGTTATGTTGTCACTGCCATCCAACCGAAGCCGAATTCGAGATCCGAGAACTCCCACAACACTACCGATGCAGGTTGAGGTCCCATTACATGGGTCCAGTGTCTCTAGCTTCATACCGATTTTGAACTCGTTTTTCGGTGGACCAACGGCCTGTTTGAAGCATTCGGCAGGAGCGGGTACACTTCCGGACTCACGCAGGCACTCGGTTCAGTCGAACACATGGAAACTTTCATACTGGAATGAACCGATCGATGTAGTAAAAATTGCAATTAAATAACATTTCTCGCAATAACATAAATAACGCATACTCACACTTTGAGGGCCACTGTTCGCCATTTTCAAAATCGAGTTTTTCACACTGGAAATTCACGTAGATTGTTTGACGTTTGGTCAATTCACGTAAACCTTATGTGATGACTCTATTCATTTTAGAGGATGTTCGTATAACATTCATTTTCGTCACGTAAAATATTCAATTTGACATTTGAAACCAGTTTACGTGAATCGAACGTGAATTATTATTTGAGTGTATCATTGCATGCAAAGAGTTGAATGAAAAACGCGGAAATTATTTAATAGAAAAGAAAGTAAACAAAGAGAAACTGTCACTTCCTTATACGCTCTTCTGAGAAATTAACCGATAAATGTGTTTTCCGCACAGATTAAAAAAATCAGCTGTCTTTCAAAAAAAGACAAATCTTGCAAAAATATACAAATCGAGTTTCTCTCTCCTACCAATAAATGCTTCAAAATCCTACAATTTTTCTTAACATTTCGTATTCTACAAAAATCTCAATCTTAGCAATACAAAAAACTATAAAGAGCGAAACTGTCATTCCATTTATTTACGCAAATTTCGTCCTCCGTGTTCCATGCCAACAAACAGGGCGTTACTTCAATTGCTAGTAAGGAAGGGCGAAACTATTTTTTTCTAATTTTAAATGATTTCCGGAAATTCTACTACTGGAAATAGTACAGGAGACAATTGAACAATCCAATCAGCGTGGTCACCACGAGATAGGGTTATGGTGATTGTTTTAACATATCCCATGTATTTAGAAAAATTTTGACGAATTTTTCGATTTACTTGAGTTTGAACGAATGCAGATGGCAAAACCTTATATATATGGGTAAGAAAAATGATTATTCACGTGTTGTCATCGAACATATGATTTCAAATTGTTCTATACTCTTGACAATTTCGGATGAAATTTGAAATTTTCAGTTCACATACAGATTTGATTTAGATGATAAAACATGAGTAATTAGACTAGTCATAAAACTTTTGATCATAATTTATCAATTAATCTCAAAATCTAACCCAAAAACAAAGAATATCCCAGATATGAAAACAGTACCTAACCTCACTTCTTCGAATTTGGTATTTCATGTTACGATTTCTCCATAAATATCAATCAAACATGCCACGGAAAATTACTAAATCATTAATTATCGATTTTTTTTACCAAATTTTCACACGTTTTTGTATGTTAGTATTCGATTTATAAGAAAAATAATAAAAACCCTGCATTTCGTTCGAATCTTCACGCAAAATATGAAAATTATCACCATCGCTTAGTTCAAACACAGACTAACAGACAGGACACTCAAATTAGATTCTTCAATCATTTTAACTGTCATTTCGAATATTCCTTTATTTGGGACAGTACTCACATGTGTCATGATGGCGCCACGTTACCCTATCAAAAACATCCTGTCTGTCATCTAGACTGTGTTTATTTTTTTCATTTACCAACAGAGTTGCCATTTATACAGAATTACCTGTAATGTATTGATATGTATTTGCATTTGTATGCGAATTTCATGCAGGATACAGATTTAATACATATTGCCAAAACTATATACAAAATTGTGCCTACCTCTCATCCTTCAACGCAATATAAAATCGAACCCGTTTAGTGGCAATATTTACTTGCTTCTGATCTGCCGCCACTTAATTTCGGGTGAAAATTGCCAACACAATAAAAAATAGTCTAGATGAACAATGTTGAGAAAAATAAATGGTTACCTTCCAACATCGCTAAAAAGTTTAATATATTATTAACGTAATATAATAATTTACTGTGACGATTCATTTCCAAATATTATGATGAAATCAGGCATCCCTGCAAGCAGCTGATCGGTGTTGACAAACGAGGGGGAACCAACTAGTAAATTAACTTTTACATAACACAAGGGGTGTACCGATAGTAAATAGTTCGCGCAGTACAATATAGGTGGAACTAGTGCATCACGAAAAATTATTTTTATAAGAATTTACTCATACTGTCATGTCTGTTAGTCTGTGGTTCAAAGCTCGCCACTCGGGCAGCGCAGCGATCGCAAAAGAGTTGGTTGGCACATCGTCGCAAATCTGAATTACCGGTAGCGACACCTGCAAATGAAAAATGGAAACAAGAAATGGAGGATGTTCATATCGGCTGCAATGATTTGCATTTTTTTTGTTTATTGAATAGTGAAAATAGATATCAGCAAAACAATTAACCTAGGAGTAGGAGAAAATTAATTTCAAATATGCTTTTTTCGGTTTTTAACGATATCAAACTAACTAGAGATTATAAGAGGAGAAAGAATATGAAATCATAGAGCCATAGTACTCAAGGAAGAGCAAGGATGTGAAGAATAAAGTGCGGAAAAGTGAGACGTGACAAGGGTCATTCAAGTAAGCAGAAGGCTTCTCGTATCTAAACTTTTACCTTCTACCAGAGGAGTCGAACTTAGGCATCTTAGCGACACGAGTCATCCGAGTCTCTGATATGTCAGAAAGTAAAGGCAAAGGTCATTTGCCATTTACTGTCCGATTCGGCCAAATATATTACCACAGACTAACAGACAGGACACTCAAATTAGATTCTTCAATGATTTTAACGGTCATTTCGAATATTCCTTTATTTGGGACAGTACTCACATGTGTCATGATGGCGCCACCTTACCCTATCAAAAATATCCTGTCTGTCATCTAGACTGTGTTTATTTTTTTCATTTACCAACAGAGTTGCCGTTCATACAGAATTACCTGTAATGTATTGATTTGTATACGTCCATGCGAATTTCATGCAGGATTCAGATTTAATACACATTGCCAAAACTATATACATAATTGTGCCTACTTCTCATCCTCCAACGCAATACAAAATCGAACCCGTTTTGTTACCATATTTACTTGCTTCTGGTCTGCCGCCATTTAATTTCGAGTGAAAACTACCAACACAATAAAAAATAGTCTAGATGAACAACGTTGAGTCAAATAAACGGTTACCTTTCAACATCGCGAAAAAGTTAAATATATTATCAACGTAATCCAATAATTTATTGTGACGATTCATTTTCAAATATTTTGATGAAATCAGGCATCCCTGCAAGCAGCTGATCGGTGTTGACAAACGAGGGGAAACCAACTAGTAAAAAAACTTTTACATAACACAAGGGGTGTACAGATAGTAAATAGTTCGCGCAGTACAATATAGGTGGAACTAGTGCATCACGAAAAATTATTTTTATAAGAATTTACTCATACTGTCATGTCTGTTAGTCTGTGATATTACTACTACTTTTTTTAGCGTAAACTACGATTAAATATAAAAAAATCGTCAGAAATGTGTGAAATTGGGTAAGGTTGGGTTTTATCGGATTAACATTTTTGTAATCAGAGACCAGTGTAATGTTGATTTCTCGAGTACTAGAATATATAGCGATCGAGTACAGTTTATTTTTTGTTATTTCCGGCATCTGAAAAATGTTATTGAACCAAGTTGAATGTTTTAGTTTAGTTAGTGTTAGTTAGTTTATTAAAATCAACGTTACCACCGAAGAGTAAAGACTCTTTCTACTACTGCTACTATGATTTATCAAATGAATTCATCCGTTTTTATAAAAAAATCGTTATAAAGGTGAAGTAATTGAAAAACTACAAGGATCAGCCCCACATCACATGGGCAAGACAACCAAAATTTCTAATGATCTTCACACACTTGGAAAAAATCGTGAAAATTTAAATCATCAGTTACTGAAATATTCAAGCGTCAAAAATAACCCATTTTTAAATGTCTTATTAAGGAGCAAGACTCTTTGCAAGCGTAAATTGCGAACCGAACACCGATGCTTCTGGAAATTTATTCAAAAATGTTCACCGAGCGTAAGCATGCGATAGGTTCGAAAACTATTCCCTCGGTTAATGCGAAGGTGTTCTGTGCTCGGTGTTCGGCGAAGCAATCTGATTCGAACCGTTCAATTGACGGACCATCGGTGAGGGCCGAGTAAACTGCGTTCGTTCGATGCGGTTTGTTAATTTTAGTTTTCGCATCCTGGTTTTGAAATTATAAATGCACACGTAATCAGCACAAAAAAAATTGTTTGGTTCGATTGATAAATCGCTCAATAGCAATCCAAATAGTATTATTTCGGACATTATCAGTGTGCGTAAGGTGGCTCGATATGGAAATAATAAGTTTTGGATCTTTTGCAAATTTTATGGTTTTGGTTATAGAATCTATACTTACCTTACCAAACAGCTATAGGCCTGGGGTGTCCTTTGCTGTATCAAGAATACGTCTCCACACAACTCGGTCCATGGCTGCTCGTCGCCAGCCACTCAAGGCACGGACGCTTCTGAGATCACCCTCCACTTGATCGATCCACCTTGCTCGCTGCGCTCCTCTTCTTCTTGTACCAGTCGGATTATATTCAAGAACCATTTTCACTGGGCTGTCGTCCGACATCCTTATGACATACCCAGCCCATCGTAGACGTCCGATTTTAGCTGTCCGTGCGATCGGTGGTTCTCCTAGCAGCTGTTGTTGTTCGTGATTCATACGCAGTCTCCACGTTCCGTCTTTCATCTGCACTCCGCCATAGATGGTCCTTAGTACCTTTCTTTAGAAAACACTGAGGGCGCGTTGGTCCTCTGCCAACATAGTCTAGGTCTCGTAGCCATAGAGAACAACAGGTCTAATAAGCGTTTTGTAGATGGTCAATTTCGTGCGGTGGCGTACCTTTCTCGATCGAAGGGTTTTTCCGACGACACGACCTGCCACTCGTCTATCGAAACTGTATCGCAAATTTAACTACCCCTCAGTAACTGGTAATGTCAAAATGAAATGGCTTGAAAAAAAAATTGAAACTGGCTACACAAGTTGCTAAATTATTGATTTTGAATAACAGTAACCATATCCTTGGTTACTGCAAATTGAAGATTTGAGCAATGTAAACAAAACAAACTGCAAAATGGATATTTTATTACGAAAATTTAAAATGGATTCAACGACTGCCTCGAGTGGAAGATCCCTTCTGTGCAGTAAATTGCAAGTTCTCCAGCATCATTACCTGTCATAGAAGTGGACCAATCAGTCGGTCTTGATGCGTGATGTATGCATGAAGAGATGCACCATATTGCGTGTTCCTCTTATCAAATCACATTTGCGACTACAAATTAGTCGATTTGTACGACTACAGAGTACTGTTGTGTTTGGAAAGAATATATTCTAACGGACTTGGAACTCACTTATTCCATGCTACTAACGATAAATTCTACTAGTAGGAATAGGATATTCGAAAAGCAGTGAACTGATCTTGAAATGATCAAATGTACTGCCCTGCCCCGTATTCGTATAAAATAAATTTAGTCAATGATTTATGAGCGTTTTCTTTCAATTCTCATTTGTTCATTGCATTGAAATATGTCAATTTTTAATATTTTATTAAATGTACAATGATACATGTCACCAGTTAACGCTTGTAAACGATTCAAACGGGTAAATCAACATAAAATTGAACAATGAAAAAAGATTCGTATACGAACGTTAAATGATGATCTCACCCAAAGTGACAATTCAAAAAATTTAATCCGAAATGTTGGCAGTTTCGTTAGCTTTTCAATCTGGTTACAGGCACTTTACCCTCACCGGATACATCAGCGAGGCTATATCGATTTGGGTTTGGTTTCAGCAAGATAATGGTCCTTAAAATTAGTTGCATTATTGAAAAAAAATACATTCAATATCAGCTACTTTGTGCACGTGCACCGAGATTCCACGTGACGCGGGCAGATGTTGCCGGAATGCAGATACTAGTTTCTGGGTATGGCCAAGATATCTGGTGTGATTCTTGCTGGCTGTATATGTCCAACTCTAGGAGCAAAAACAAAACATTCCTATATTCATAGCTCACAAATAAAATTTAAGCACTCACCTTTACTATATCTTGCACTGATTATGGCTGTAGAATTTGGATGCTTAACTTTCTTAAGTTACTACTATAAAGTGGCACTGAGGCCGCCAAAATTGAATTATTTCAATTGACACTTCTTCAAAATGTTTGTTTATTTCTTTGGGGCTCCTTGGTAACTTGTTCGTAGCAACTTAAACAGTGTTGCTGAAGAAGAACATTTTTATCATTATCAAGAGGTCGCTCTATTTGTGGTAACTGGCGGTAAATCGCTCACAGACACTTTTCATTTCATTTTTTCTTCGGAGTGCCTGGTCGTGTAGTCGGTTTTTCTAAGTCGAAAGTACGCACGATTCCCAGCCAAAACAAAATATGTCTCTGTATTTCTTTGCTGGTGTCATTGTCGGCGGTCACCAGTGAGCCCAAATACACAAACTCGGTGGGAGGCGTAGTAGTTAAGAATAATGCTCCAAACAATAGTTCTACACTTCGTTACACTTCATGTAGCTGTTTTTCAATGGTATCTTCGTCTTGAATGTCCTCACTCAATGATAGCTGAGATGGTGTTTCGCCAAGCAGCAATTTGATGGTGTTTGGTGGATAGGTTTTGAGTAGCCATTCTATGGTAATATATATTATGAATCCTATGTGTTGACCGCAGCAAAAGGTTTTTTTGTTTGACATTTTATTGGGTAATATGTTGGTATGCCTTTCGAAATGTGACTCATGACATGTTTACACATTGTTCTGAAATCTGTGGACTCAAACTGACACGATGAGAGTGGACATTCTAGCTGGCGGTCTTTTTTCCTACCATGCCGCTGACGAAGATGAGTAACATAACACGAAAAAGATTTAAAAATTAACGCACAACTATTTACAGTGCACTCAAAATAAATGTTTTTTTCTATGGAGTCGAACATGTTTTATGTGAAACTCAATATTTTCTGTGGAAATACAACAAATTTTGCACACTATCACCATATTTACCAAAATTTTCGAAATTTCGATTTCCCATCGCGCGAAAAGAAATTTGTTGTTTTCTTATAGAAGAATTTTAGGTACACGATAACGTATCTTCAGTTATTGAGAAATGTAATTTTACACTAGTAAACATTGAAGGCTATACGATTATTTATTTCCAACAAAATTTTAGCAAAATTACTTCAAAGGCGGTAATTGTAATGCTCCAATGTTAGGAAACTACAAAAAATAATTTCTTTACATGCTGTGGCATTTAAAATTGAGTCATTTTTTACTTTATGTTTTGATAGATTGCGTCATATTGCAAATAGGTCATCGATAAAATTCCAAAATTTTTGGAATCAAAAAGTTCAATCAATCCGAACCTACACCGAACATCATTTGTATTAATTTGCATTTGTATCATAACCGACGAAATTACACGTTATCCCAAATGTATGCAATTATATCTTTGTACATACTTGCGATTTCGATAATTCTCGGTTGATTTTCCAGTAGGCCGTAACAGCAAGTGACAGTTTCTCTTTGTTCACTTTCTCTTTCGATTATTGTGATGTGATCTAAAAAGATTTTCTTGGATTTCACAGTTCTGTTTGGAAGTCGAACGTTTCGAGCATCATTCTATGCAAAGAGTTAAGTGATAAACGTGTAAACCGCTTGGTAATTAATAGAAGAGAAAGTAAACAAAGAGAAACTGTCACTTGCTGTTACGACCTTCTGGAAAATCAACCGAGAATTAAGCTTCTCTTCGCCAAGCTTGTGTTCAAGTTTTTCATGCAAGCAGTTTTTTTTAGCGTTTTAGTTTCTCTACAATTCTGCGATTTCGGTTGAAGCGCAGAATTGTAGAGCGGTTGAAGCGCAAACTATTTCTCATTATCAATCGAGTTCAATATTGGAATTCTTAAGCATTCAAAATTTATCCATGGGTAGTTGTCAATTTCTCATGGGGAAATGACATAACATGAAATTCCGAGCTTGCATGATACAAGATCAGAGCATACCAATTAAGGGCTGAGGTCAGTGTGTTTTAGGGCGTTTTAAAGGGCTATTTTCACACTTCAAATCTGATTTTCTCAGAAACGATGACGAATATAAAAAAAACAACTGACAATCTCTTAGAAAATGATTTTAGATTATTCTGTGAAAATTTCAGAATGATTGTTTGAATTTAGTAGTCGGGAAAGTCTTTTTTCTGACGGAAGAATTGCATAGCTGAAAACGGCAACTTTAAACTTGTTCATTGAATATCTCGCCTTTAAAAGCATGGATCAAAAATCTATCCTGACAATGTCTGGATAATTTAGTGTAGATGCGATTAGTGCATAAAAACATTTATGTTGTCGCGATAAAAAATAGGTAAATGTCATTTTTGTAATGCTCTTGTATCCTGGTAACGGAACCATTTTATTCTGCTCTTGTATCCTGGTAACGTACACACTAAGATTTAATTCCTTTGTTCGGTAATATTTTTGACGAGAACATTCGGTAATCTATAGATATAACCGATATTTCGGTACATGGGTTTTATTTTACAACAATTATGCAAATTTTCACCGAACGATCAGTTTAAGGTAGCGCTTCGCCGTGGTCACGGGAGTTCGCTGTCTATCCCGGGGTTTCACGCACTTTACCCAAAATTGTGAGAAAACGGTAAAGAAAACGGTAAAGAAAACGGAAATTCCAAGAACATACGATTCTAGATAATTATTTTTTCTATCGATTCGTATATAAACTGTGCCTGATAAACGTTTTTATCGAAAGATTTCGTGCGAGTTTTAAAAATAAATGAGTTTTTCCTTATTCTTTCGCACGCACACAATGTCAACGCATGCATTGGGGTGTGCAAAATGCTACATGCGGTAGACGCTAACAACATTTCTTTTGTTTTCGTTGTCCGTTCTCTCTGTGTAAACGTTGAATAAAGATGAGTAGAAAATGTAAGTAAGTGTTACTACTTTGTAAAATAATTTCTATTCATGTTTCAGTAGAACCAGAAATCAGTAATGATTTTCATCGCTACTAGCTTTGAAGCTTTGTTGAAAACGTAGCACATCCCTACATATGCGAGTTGTTTATAGCGAGAAATGGAAAAAAGAAAACAAAAGGTTTAACAAAACTCGCACGAAATCTCGCGAAAGAAAAGCTTTCTAACTAATATTTTTCGCCAAATGCATAGTAAAATCATTTACCTACAATCGTATGTTTTTGATTTTTCGTGAATCGGGTTAGTATTGGAGAAATTTGCAATTTAGAGTGAAATTTCGGCGACAAAGCAAGAGGAAGCAGTGAGTTGTCTCGCTTCGACTTGACCACGGCGAAGCGCTACCTTAACGTTAATTCCCAAGTAACCACGACGCATTATAATCCAGCATTATTTCGGCTTCAAAATTTCGTGAAAAGAAATTGATTAAATTCTACTGAATTGTAAACATAATTATAATGGTGTTATAAAGCTGAAAAAGGCGATTATTAGACTCTTCTAGGATCTGACAGATGAAGCTGGAATTATACATTAATAATGCAGTTATAACCAGTGCTGTAGTTGCGGTTAGTCACAGTTAGTCAGTGACTAACCAGTTCTTGGAACTGCAACCGAAAAATTTTTTTTTTGGGAATTTTGATAATGACTGATTCAAGTAATCTGAGGGGTGCAAAAGGAATAATAATACAATTGAAAAAGGTGATTGCTCCCAGGGCGCAGGGTGGAAGTAATCTTAATTATAGTGAAATATCCTTCTGAGGGCGCAAATCATTATTTATTTTCAATCTAAATAAATAACTTAATTATAGTGAAATATCCTTCTGAGGGCGCAAATCATTATTTATTTTCAATCTAAATAAATAACATCTTGTATGGATAATTTCGAAGGGCGCCTTGAAAATGATTCCAGGGCGCAGACTCACGATAGGAGAATTGGAAAAGGCGC